>NW_008824284.1:460626-464947 GCF_000699105.1 Pygoscelis adeliae | reverse complement strand
AATAGTTGTACCCTGAAAGAATATAAATATTAAAACATTAGTAAATATGGTCTAGCTGGTGTTATTAAAGAAATTTCACAACTATCTTTTCTCTTTTTTTGTTTGGGAGTAGGCAGGGCATGAAGGTTTAGCTTGCAAGTCTTTCATATTTCTGCTAATGTAAAATGACAGTCTTTCACAATCCTGCCAAAACATAAATTCTTTAGTCTATTAAAGACTAGAAGTTGCATCTGTATAAAAACGACAAAATATATCACACTGAAATTGACAGAACAGCTATAATGCAAAGGAGATGTGGCTTAATTAGAGCTCCCTTCCTAGATAGACTGAGCTTGCCAATGTAATTTTAATTATTTCTGTCTATTAAATCTACAATCACCTATTACTATTGCTATATATCACATCAGAAAAGTACTCCCTTCAGGAAGGCATTGCCATTTTTAACAAGAAAAAGTTACCATCTCACCATGCATTCCCTTATCATCAGAATTGCTGCCAATAAGTTAAATCAAAAAAGTGCTATTCTGCAGAACACTGCATAAAGCTGTAAATCAGGACTGGTTAAGGTAAGGAATATGGAAATATCTATTTACTAGCTGCTAGCTGCTAGAAGTGACAAGCCAGACTCTCTGTACTCCAGAGAAACCTATGGTGTTGTCTTTACTTAAACCAACAAAGTGTCTGCCTACCTTTTTTTCTGAGTCATCTTTTATCAATCATCATATGGAGGCTGATGCCACTTCATTCATTTTTCTGTTAATTCAGTGTGCCTATTTTAAAATCCATTTGCTTGCTGTTTGTATACTTCTGCTTCAAACTACAAATATTCATATGATATTAAACTTGATGCATAGAACCAATGTCAATGAATGCTATCATAGTAGACAGTCAGACTAATTTCAAATGAATACAGCTCATAGAGGATTGAGAGAATTTACTTGTGTTTGAGAAGTGTCTGGCTGGCTTTGTGTCCAGTAAGAAAACAATGTTGAAGTGTAATTTCAGACTAACATTTATAGAGCCACCTGGATACCCGTGCTTGAAAAAAGTTGCAGTTGTTTTGTCAAAAATGAGGAAGAATATGTAAAAAAAAAAAAAAAAAAAATCAAGAAGTCTTTGTTTGGTGTCTAATTCTGGTGATCTGTAACATTTTCCATCATCAATCTGTATATCTTTCAAACAGCAACTGCCTCTTATGCTTGATAAGAACTACAGCAACTGGCTGAAGACTTAACTTCTCTTTCAACATCTTTGCCATTATGCCTACTAAAACCAGGCAAAAGCCAGGCTGCTTGTACACAGAAAGTACTTGTCAACAAACCAATTGATATAGTCAGCTGATTCTTCATGCCTCTGCCTGCGTACACTGTCTCTTACTTCAATGCTAATTTCTCTGGAACAAGAGTCAGCTTTCTGCCCCAAATTTGGAGACACTGCGGTCTAACACTGTTGTTTCTAAGTAGTACAGAGAATAATACCATAATAATAGCAATAATTTACGTATTGTTAGCCCAACCTCAGAGAACATGTCCTGTTATAAATTAATGTTCCAAGCTAGACAGAGAGGAGTATAAATTACAGAACACTAAACTAAGCAGTACTGTAAGCTGAGATCTGTGTAAGTAGGAGAAAATAATTACCACTACAAGTCAGATAAAACTATTCAGGAGAAATGCATAAAAATACCAAGACATTTTTCAGCCATTACTGCTTATGAAATATATGCCAGGAATGAGAAGCTGTGATCACAAAAAGCAAGCAGAGAAGAGACATTATCATGGAGTTCCCCACTCAATGATAATATTTACTTGGCAAGGGAGATAACACAAGAATGAGAAACAGAAAAGAATGTGGGAAGGAAAAACTTTATAAAAATATACTATCTACGGTGCTGTGGGATCACCTAATACTGGACTCAGAAAAGCGCTGCTTATTATATAGCTCAGAGAATTTTTCAGAAACAGCACAGGTGAATGCCTTTAAAACACAGAGGATGATCATCATGTTCTTACCGAAATCTTGGCACCTTTACCTACCACATCCTCCTGTATCATCCTGGCTTTCTGCATCCATGCTGGAGATTCCAGGGAAGAGAGGGGAAACAATGTCGTATATTCCCATGTACACACACATATACACCAGGCAATATATTCGTGTTAGAACTGCTGTTCTGTGAGATGGAGTCCTCCAGGAGATCACCCACAGGTCTCCTTTCTGCTCCTTCAGCAGCAGCATGAAGGAGAGAGACATTTGTCTTTTCAAGTTGTATTCTTTGCTCAAATGTTTCTTCTGCAAGGAAAAAGACATAGGCCTGATCTCAGGTATTTTGTGAGTTGTGTTCAACACACAGATAGACAGTGAGGCCATGTTAGACTGGTTTAATCAAATATCAGAGAGATTATTTATGAAGTCCAACCCCAGGTGAAGAAGGAGGTTTCATATACATTTTTAAATGAAAGTCTTGTTAAATATTAAAACATAACATGTATCAGAATGTTTCAATCAAAGCAATTAATGCTTTAGATACTGTCAGACTTTCTTTGTTGCTGAATAATTAAATTTAAAACCATGTTTGTTGCATTGATTATGAATGTCAAAAAAAAAAATGAAATGGTTTGACAGATCCTATTCAGGTTTCATTGATTGTAAGATTATCAGTCATTTAATAAAAGACATAATTGTAAGCTTTTTTAGGCAGAAAAAAATATAATCTTAGTACACATTAACAATAAAAATTGCATAATAAGCAATCAGCATTTGTCTTGAGGGAGAACTGAAAAAAACCTCAAAGAATGCTGCAAAGTAAATAAATAGAAATAAGACTTTTTTTAATACATTTTTTGTAACAATATTTGCATTGCACACACATACATTTCATTTTGTTTTGACCAATTAGATTACTTTGCAACATGTCTGACAGTAAAACCAGGAAATTTAAATCAATTCCCAACATCAAACAATGCCAGGAGAAATAAAACCAAAAAAGGACATAGCCTGATACAGGAAGATTAAGACTACTGAGTGGATACTAAATAAGAGTTGTGGTATGCAACTTTCACAGGTTAAACAAATAGATTTTTCAGAGACTATCAATACTGACTATTAACAGTGGAAATAATAATGGAAGTTCTCAATACACAGAGTTTATACTACCAGTCTTGAGTATTTTTTATCCTGTGAAAGAGAGATGACATCATGCATGTTACACTTCAGCTTCCAGTGCCCACAGTCCTTAATTCTTTTTCCAAATTAAAGTCTATTTTTTCATGCAATGCATTTCCCATACCTAAGATACTGAGGGGGATATTATTTGCTTTCCAGATAAGCCAATAATTTTAGGCACTATACCACACAGTGCAACAAGATTATACTGCTTTCAGTGGGGGCTCTCAATCTTCCTATTGAAATTTTTCCATTTTGTGTGGACAAAACATGTATTGAAGTTCAAATATCAGGTAAGCTCCCTAATCAACTTTTTTGTTATTCTCAAACTCTAACTCTCAAAGTCAACCAATATTTCAAAACCATAGGGGAAAAAAAATAAGGAACATCTTCAACAATGGAATTGATTATTTTTTTCCCAATACCAGCTATACAGACCTATTCTAAGAGCTGAAAGAGCAGAACTGCCTTCAGACTGAGGAGGAAATTAGACCCAGGTCTCCTTCATCTTCTGTGACTACCTCAACGCAATGATTAAAAAAGCAACACCTATTCCAGAGTTTTGCAGTTCCAGGTTTTAACCATATTTTCAAGACAAAGTTATTTTTAAAGACCAGTTTCTATTCAAATAGAATACAGCAATCAAGACCACAGGTTTGGAAATGTTACTATGTTTTTGCAAATTCACCTAGTTAAATCAGAAACTGGAAATAGATTATACAACACAAAAAACATGTTCATTCTGATAAGACTGCATCATGATAATTCATAAATGCCACAGTGAAACTGTGTCCTCCTGCAGTCAACAGTGGATTTTTATTTCTTTTAAAGAGGTATGAATGCTTTGAGGACACCTGTAAGAAAGCAGACCAGATATAAAAGTAGCTGGAAGAAAGCACTGGTGTCCAGCTGTCGTGGTTTAACCTCAGTTGGCAATTAAACACCACGCAGCTGCTCGCTCACTCCTCCCCAGTGGGATGGGGGAGAGAATTGGAAGGCTAAAAGTGAGAAAACTCGTGGGTTGAGATAAAAACAGTTTAATAGATAAAGCAAAAGCTGCGCATGCAAGCAAAGCAAAACAAGGAATCCATTCACTCCTTCCCATCAGCAGGCAGGTGTCCAGCCATCTCCAGGAAAGCAGGGCTCCATCACGCGTAAC
>NW_008824284.1:416434-460389 GCF_000699105.1 Pygoscelis adeliae | reverse complement strand
ATAAACTTTGTCCTCCACCTAAACCCGGACCACAGCACTGTCCCAGCTACTAGGAAGGAAATTAACTCTATCCCTGCCGAAACCAGGACACCAGCACAACAAAAATGCTTCAAACAGCGCAGAGCAGGACAGGCCATTCTCCCAGATTTGGCAGAGTCCTACCCCCACTATTTTATTATGTCACTATATGTAACTCTGTATTGTGTCATGTTATATTGTTATAACCTTGTAACTACATCCAGTATATGTCATATATTCTCCACTGTAACAAGGGCACGTCAGGAGCTGAAGTCACCAAGTTCTTACCAACCAGGTGTTGGCAGTTCTGGAATCCCACCAGCAGCCAGCACTGGGGAGGCCATTGCCTCCTGAAGAGCAGCAGCAGATGGGTAATAATGCACAGCTCCCCTGGCCAAAACTGTCCTGATGTAGCTGTCACTTCCCAACGGATGGGGAGGACCACAGCTCTCCAGCCTGCTCCAAGTGACATCGACAGCAGCAGCCCCCACCAGGGTCATGTAATGTGATATGCCATTGCCTCTGCAAAGTCTTTTCTCCAGAAATAGCCCACATGCTTGTGCTGGGATGTGCTCCGGAGTTATAGTAGTAGCATATCCATGGTGTGCAAGTTTCAGCAGCAGCACACTGTGTCTCCGTCAGCATGCAGGTCTACCAGCCCAAGGTAGGCAGGCAGCCTACTGGCTGCTGCCATGGTGTGGCTTGTGAGATATCCTTGGGGCAGAGGATGGGCATACTGGAGGCAGATGGTGAATGGGCTCAGGGATCTTGGCCTTAAAATTGCTCCTGAGCACAGTCCAGCAACAGGGTAGCTACATGGCCAATAACACACCTTAAAGCTGAATATACATACTTTGCATTAATCTTTACTTTATAAAGAAGCACTTTACATCAAATGAGGCTTTTAAACCTCTCTTTAAAAAACACAAGTATTACTCCAAATCTATGTTATAAATGTTAAAAATACTACAAAACAGTAGCAGTAAGCATATAACATTTTTAAAGGAGGCTGAATAGATCAAACAGTTAATTTTTCAAGAGTCTTACAAAGACTCTACTAAAAAACTACTAAAACCTAAAAACTCTACTAATACAATCCACAGATTTTTTGAACATTGATCTTTTCTGAGTGGTGTTTTGCACTTACCATATTACTGAATGTTTTAGCACAAAAGGTAAGTTGGGGTTAGATACACATAAAGCATCAAATAATAACCATCATCTTATTATTTTTACTTGGCAACATTAATTTCAGGTCCACTAAATTCCATGTGGAAAACAAAAAACTCATAAATTGCATAAATTGTTGATCCGTGTTACTTTAGACACTTTTTACAGTTATTACTCTGTAATGTGAAACCACTCAGGAGTAGAGAAAACTGATAGATGTAATGAAAAAGGCTATTTAGTCAACCATATCATATTATTAAATTGCATGAAAATTCAGCACAGTTTAATCTTTTCAGGTTTTTTAAAACCCAGGCTCATTTCACAACAAACTAAGTGTGCAAGCTGTACTCTGTACACCAAACTTCTTCACCGGGGTGGGGAGATGGGGAAAAGAGGGCAGAAAAAGCAACTGATATTCCAGACCTGAGAAGTATACAAAAGCCCAGGAAGGAAGCCATTATATACTGAAATGCCAAGTAGTATTTGCAGTTAGAAGTTCACCACTTCTAACTGCTAAATCTGGATTTCTGTGAAGGCCTAAATAGAATTTATATGCAGAAATTTACAGATGGAAACATAGAAGTATTTCTGAAAGCAAGGACATCTGAATTTCACTGAATGATGCTAATATTGAAAATTTCCACTCCAGATCCTACTGTGCTTTTAAATCTACAGCTATTACCCACAGAGGATGAGCACTAGTAGAAGAAAATGAAACACAGGAAAAAAAGCCAGAACTTAAAACAGAGAAGTACAATAGCAGAGCCATTAAACTTAGTGACTAAACCCTGCTCAGAACATCACACCCAGCACTTGCATTCATAAAGCTCCTTCTGCTGTTGTACAAAATTATATAGTAGAGACACAGGGCTTGCTACTATTTACAAATGCTACACATTAGTAGCTGATATACCGCAGTCAGTTCTTATTCCAAACAACATAAAAGAACCTAGATATGATTTTATGCTATTAGCAAATAGTGTGTTTTGAGGTGCTCCCACCATGCTTTGTGAGCATGTATATATATATTCACATATGGTTGAACCACTATTTGCAGCATAAATTGTTCTTTTCCATTATCAAGAATTTTGTCCTCCCAAACTGCTTCTGGTCAGTACAAGAATAAATTTTGTGGTCTGGGAGAGCTACCATAGCAGCCTTCAGATCCACAATGAGAACAGCTTGCTTTCCCTGTCCTGTGCAGCAGCACTGCTCAAAAACCAGGGGAACTGCCAGCAGCCTGATACATTCTTATATTGATATTCTTTTGAATAATTATGAATTTGCTAACCCAGTTTTATGTATGTAAAGCTTTACATCCCTTTTGATCCCTTCTGTCTGTGTCCCCCGCTTCCCTGTCTTCTCTTCTACATTGGTCATAGGTGATTACAGGACACAGGTTACAGAGGTTTGGAGATGGTACTAGGCTGTGTCAAGTAGAGATCTGAGGGAATCTCTAGCACAGAAAAAGCCTCCTGGGACTAAGAAATGAACCTTTTTACTGGGGAAGCTACATTACAAATTTTCAGAGATATAGGAATATTAATAGTTTAATTATACTATTAGCATGGTACATTTTTAAAGTCTGCTCACATACATCCAGAGGTGGCTTTACACAGAAATAAGGCAGAGAAGAAAAATAAGGCCCAATCATTAAAACCAGAACCCTCAGGTATATCAGCTCACACAAAAAGACCTCTAAAGGACCTTCTGAGCTCAGGACTCAGTGAAATTATTTCATTTGCAGTTACCTACTCCACCTTAAGTTTAATGAAATAAATTTAATTAAATAGTTGAATTAATAACATGTTCCTCAAGATTTCCTTATTACATTCACAGTGTCTCAGAAGTGGTCCGGATTATTTCATGAATGTCAAATATGAAATGTACAGAAACATACTCCACTTTAAACACAATAGCCAGTGGGGGAACTGGCACAGAAAAAGATAGCTTGAAACAGCATAAGCTGCTACTTCTGATTTTTAGACATTTGATCTCTTAATAAGAGAGAACTAACAAAACCATATATTCTGAGTGACTAACTTCTACATATAAATACAGACTACTATTAGGGCATATTTTACAAAATGAATCCATGCACAGATCAGTAGTGATACTTTATGACAAAGAAAAAATAACAAATACTATAAATACCATATTTATATGACCATAAGTAATTGGGATCAGAAAGCCACACATACACAGAAATAACTGCCAGCCCCAAAGTCACCTAATTTTCTAATTAGCAAATATTATACAATTATTTTTTTAATACTCAAAACAAGATATGCTAACTTCTTTGTTAACATTCAAAACTATTTTATAAAATAACTGTAATACTCTTCATTTGTGATACGGTTTAATGGTGGTTTGAAGGTACCTACTTAACATAATGTAGTCATAGAAACATTGAGAATGTTAACATCAATTTTTGTGTGTGTGCGTTTTGAAACTGTGGAAAGTTTGCTACTTAGCTACTGACTTTTCCCAAGGAGATATAAATGGTTTTGCTTCTGATGAATGGTTGATTTCTAAAACTGGATTTTTCCTAGAAAGGCACAATTACACAGGTAATAATCTCATTAATATCTGTATGAGCAGTATTGTCAGAGAGGTGGCATAAACTCTCAGAAAGTAATGATTTGATGGATTATGCAGGTCAAACAGTAGTTCCACCTTCCCACATATTTACATTAAAGAATTAGTTGTATCTCATAGCAGTTTCACCTATAACAATAGGGAAAACATTTAATTAAATCACATCTATATGTGCGCTGTGCTGTAATTACAGTATTTTAGCTGGTTGTGCTATTTGTGTTTGTCAGATGTGATCAGCAATTACCTTAAATTAAAAAAAAAAATGGTTGAAATGGCAATATAGCTCTGGGGTGTGATTCTGATCTCAGGTACAAATGATAATAAACATTGAAACTAAAACCACCTGATCATTGTGCCCAGAAGTTCACCCAGAACAAATTCATTGAGATCAGAACTCCATCTAGGTTTGGGGATTGTAGCCAGTTCTTAACTTTGGCAACAGAACACTGAACAAATTGGCTTCACATTCTGCTTTATCTTTCTTTTTACATATGTAAAATACCATAAATTCCAACTGACTAAAATTTTCCAAGTCTACTTCATCCAGAGTACTCATTGGCATTTCCCAATTGTCAGAGATAATTGCAGGTATAAATATATAATCACAGTTCTTTTAGGTTTGATTTTTTAAATCACCATCTCATCACCTGTGTTGTCCAGAGCTGAGCATTTTCCAAGTGAGACCTCAAAGTATTTGCAAATCATGTTGTTTACAAAGGCAAAAAATTGCCCACTGCTATATCATGTACTAGCACCAGTAACCAAATAAGCATAGTTGTTAAAATTGTAAACATAATGCTGACAGCTGGCTGACAGCAGCTACTGATAATTTAGCACATACTGTTGCTGTTAGATGCCCAAAGCAAGGAAACAGGTTCCACCAAACTTGATAATACACAAATGTAAAAAACAGTAAAAATTAACAAGCATTGTGAAATACGTAGTAAATCCCTGCAGGTCACAACTTGTAATCAAATTACTGTAAGAGGAATAGAGAAAACATAAATAAGCCAAAGGCAGTGCTATTGCACGTGTGCAGGCTGCTCTGCAGCGAGTGAAAGCAGGACACTGAATGCCAGCAGCAGGCGCTGCTCAGAGTACACGCTGTCTGCATTAACAAGACGAGTGTGCAAGGCCACTCCAAGTGCCTGCTGAGCAGCACCAGTCATACTGTACAGACCTGAATTTATTTGCTAAAGAGGAAGTAGATACTGTGAAATATCAGCTCACCAAGGTAAAAAAAGTGTGTGCTGTCAACCACCTTAACCACCAACACTGCGCAACACAGAGCTTTTTGGCCACATATTTTGTGCTGCGTTAGTCCCTTCTCATTGAGTTCCCAGTCACCGTGCTGAAATGAATGCTCCTTCCTATATGCACAGCCTACTAGCATAATCCTACCAGTTTGGTCATTGCACTTGGCATCACATATGGATATCATGGATATGGGTAAACTGTTCCTAAAACCCATTTCTGACTACAAGGCTGCTCAGAAAGTTGACGGTTCAAATTCCTAGGGATCAAGGGGATTTTGTAGCAATTTCTGAAGTACAGCATACTTAAATACGTCAGTCAGAAGAGTGATAGTAGATTCTTGGTGTGATACATTTACTAAGACTGTGTAATGGCCAATGAACATCAGCAATGCATCCATCAGCTTATTTACAGGCATATAAGTGAGACAGCACTAGCAGCGGGCAGAGATTATAACAGTGCGGTGATAATTACACCATGACAAACTGCAAAGGTTCAAAAAAAACTGAGGAGAAGCTGACAGATACTTGACTGGAGTGGCTGGCCTTCACTGCTGACATCCCTTTCTTAGTGTCTATACCGAGATTTGCAAAGTTTATTTCATTTTATGCATGAAAGCTGCTCACAAGAGTTGGTAATCTATTTTCCCTCTCATCAGCTCAACCTGATTTTTCAGGGTCTGCTGCTATTATACATTTACTGTACACAGTTAATATGGCACCCTTGTGCTGCTACGTAAATTTGAATACTTCCCTGGCCTGCCCCATGACTCCTACATTTGGGAACATGCAAACAATATTTCTGGGGGTGCTAACCAACAGCAGTGTTATAAATACTAGTTTAGTGTCTTGCTTTAATTTAAGGGCTAAAGAGTTAGCTCTGATGGAATATCTCCTTTTTTCTCACTTTGTCAGCTTTGTAGCTGACTCCTTCCCCAAGTGCAGACCTAATCCTTCATGCTGTAGCTGCATGACCAGAACAAAACAGAACAGTAACTCTCTAAACCCTCTACTTGTAGAGGAAGAAGGAGGGAAGAAATTGTTCTGAATTACATTACTGGCTTGAGTTCAACAGCCAAGAATGAACTGGGAAGGTGTTCATTTTACAAAGAGTAAAGGAAATTAGAGCAGAAAACAGCAGACCATTTGAGAAGTCCACCAAAACCAAGAAGAAAATAATATATATTCTCTGCTAATCTTATTTGAAGAGTTGTACATAGATGTACATAAGCACACCCGCTGAAGAGGAAAGAAATCACATAAAAATTCAGTCACTGAAATTTAAGTCCAAGTAGACAAGGCCAAAAAAGGTTACCTGAAGAGAGGTATTAATGGCCCAGCCTCTCTCAGTCACTGTTTGATAACTTTTTTTACATACAGCTTTTTGTAACACTTTGCAATTTTGTTTGTTCCTTCTTCTTCTAACTCAGTGTTTAATGAGTAGATGTGTCAGAAAAAATTGATTAATACTTCTGAAAATATTGGGGCAATCTGCCACTTTACCTCCACAGCAATATTGATGATGACACCCATGGAATTTTTCCCAGGTATGCACATAATGGGCAGAACTGGAATTAGTGTAAACTGGTGAAACTACTGAAGCCATTGAAGCTAAACTGACTCAAGACCAGACAGAAAGCTGGTCTTCCAGCCCTCCTGTGATGCTTGCAACCAGGCCTGGCACAACAGGTATACTGTGTTACCTACGCAGGGTATAATCTTGTCTCCTGATAGTACTGGACAAAAAATGTAGGGTTTACAAAAGGGTTTTCAGCCTATTCTCAGGTTCCAAAGGTCAGAAATCACTAACTTCTGCATATACACAGTCACAAAAGCTGGCTATCAGTAGGCTATATTTTCTCTCCCTCTGCACAGTACCTTATGAATTCCAGCATTACAGAAAATTATGTTAATCCCCCGCTGTTTAACTTTTTAAACATAAAAGGCCCTGGTGCTAGTACAGATATACCAATCGTTCATTCCAGTGACATGTTTGAGATGCCAGACTTCAGTGCATCTAATCTGCAGGCAGTGATCTAGTTGTTCTTCTCTCTCTACCAGTTCTGAGGACATACCCAGACTGCGGGGAATAACTTACCTTATGTACCTTATTCTAGCAAGGATTTTACCTTTTCCAGTAAATAATCTGCAAACATACAAAGATTTTTTTTAAACAAACAGCAATCTTGCTTCTGACTAAAATTGAAAGGGTACATGTACATGTATGCATAGCTCTTACTTCAGGCAATAGCAGAGCTATGCCTATTATTCATTTCCCATGAAAAATAAAACCATAAATAATGCAATACCAGAGATTTGATCAGAATAGCTTTAAATAATGCGAAGTGACAAGCATATGTATCTCATTGCATACATTATTACGACAAAGTAAACAGTGTATCACCTTGGCTAAAATCAGGTGTGATTGGCTGTTTCATTTCAACCTTGGGGCAGAGGATATTTTCCAGCTCATTTTTAAAGCTATTGCTTCTGAAAGACAAAAAATGGACATGTTATATGTCAACACTGACATATAACATTCAACCAATTATTAACAACTTTATAGTGGAGCAATGTCTAAGCTCGCAGGTCATCAGAGGCAACCACGCTTTCTGACTTAGAGTATTGACAAGGGCAGCAAACTGTAGGACACCTATTGATAAAGAATTACTTAAAGGCAAGAATAATGATTGTATTTATTATCTAGAATTTAGTATTATATTTAGTATCTAGAATTATTTGCATTTAGAGGCCACGTTTTCTTTGTATCTTTGTGAATAAATACATACATATACATATATACACACACTTGACACCTGATTTTAAAAGAAAACTCATCTTTTTACCAGCACAGACGTTCTTCAATGCGATACTTTGCTATAAATTCTTCTTATCTCAAATTTATCTGAGGCTGCTAATATTTTCTGTCCCAAAAGAAATCTGGGAAAGGAACATCTAGCTTTGCATTTTGCATCTTTCGTACTGCCAGAGCAATTATTGCAGCTTTGCGCTAATCAGCAATGTTCCAGGTGAAAAAGCTGTCATTTCACTGAAGGCTTCTGGTGACATAACAAAATGCAAGGCAGCCATTTCATCTGAGAACATCTCTACAATTCCATCCACTCAAGCTGTCAATTAAAACATTGTTTTACTGCATAACTGACACCAAATTCACAGCAAAAGAGCTGTCTGACTTCAGACAGCTTTCATTGTATAAAGAAAATTACCGGGTGACACCTTTACAAAAGAAACATTCTAGTACCTGCATATTATCATCTTCAATATCAAATTGCATAATACTGCCACAAAGGTGCTGACAAGTTCTTGGGCATAATAATAAAAACCAAAGAGCGGCTGGCTGCTTAGTTTAGATGTGATTCTAGTGCTCAATAAATGTAATCGTGCTTAAACAGAGCTTGCAAGCCCACATTCAATACCTGACTTCCTCACAAGAAACAACCAGGCTGGAAAATTATTAGACTAATCCTGCCCTAAATTATACAAACCTCTTGTGTGACTCCTCTCTGGATGAGGAATGCCTTGGTAAGTCAAGCAACGGCTTTGCCCTTGGTTTAACACTTGGGTTGAATGTGCAGCACACTATTTGCAATTTTGTTAGGTTAGAATCCTCCCTGGCCACCTCGTCATGAATGCCAATAATTTTGGCCCGTCAGATTTGTCTTCCCCACACAATTTCAGAGAAGCATTGACCAGGAATAAGGATTTAGTCAAGTATTTCTCATTTTTACCTGCTTTCTCTTGTACAAATACACAGCAAGTGTTATTTCCCTCCCCCAAAAAAATTAGATATTAATTAAGTAATTATACAGTAAACCACAAAATAAAGCCTACATTTCAGAACATCAGTTAAAATTCATCTTATGACCCACATAACCTTAAAAATTTTTGACATAAGAATCTGTACAATTTTCAGCTAAACAGCAAAAATGTGGGGGTTTTGTCTTTTAAAAATTTAAAAGTAATCTTAACCTAAAATTAAGGAATTAATATAGGGACACTTTTCATTTTCTTGACAATTATTGTAATTAAATATTAACCTTTTCCAAGTAGACTTAACCCTACATCACAGAAGCAAACTGTAAAACATCATGTTATAGAATGTCTTTATATGGTAGTAGTTTGGCAAAAAGAATAATTTACAGTCTATATACTACCAGTATGTCCAACTCTCTTGAGGCATATATCCCAAAGAGCTGCAAAGGAAACAAGCTTATAGGAGCATGTATTCCATTTTTAATCTGTCCACCTCAACATTTTTTAAAACATATCATCATTGCAAAGACAACCAATTTAGTACTTTATTAAATAGATTGCCTTTCTCATGGAATAAAAAGAAACTAAGAAATGTTATATATGTTTTCAAAAATACACTTAGAAGTCTGAAAAATAACATATATTCTTACACATCCCAAAAGAATTATTTTCATTAAGATTCTAATTAAGAGTTCTTAACAGGTTTTTATGAAAGTTTGCTGCATCTTATAGCTTGTTAGTAAGATTTTGTCCAAGTAACTTAAGCTCATGAATGACCAGTGATGAAGACATTAACACGCATGGAAAATCAATGTTTTAGAGTGTGTATCTACCCTGAATTGAGAGTATGCTGCAAAAATACACTTCCAAAAAATTACCCTTAGGGAAAAAAAAAAAAAATCTAAAACTAACCTAATGCATGCAAATATAAAGGAGGTAATTTGGCTAATTTGGCACTGTGCTGCTCTGGTGAAAGCTCTCTGGTGAATGCCCAGTCAGCAAAGAAAAATATTCCCTAAAAACACCAAGATTTTTATCTAAACGATGATGAGGAACATCCAGATTCATCACTCATTTTGGTTCCTATTCTGAAAGTTTTACTCCAAGAGATATACATACAATGGCCACAGAAGGATGAGACCTATGAAATTTATCCTGAAGAAATAAGAAAATTACTTTCATTACAAGTCAGTAAATTTATTATGCAAGATGGACTTTACATGTGCCTAATAGTAGAAATTATAACACTATACTAAATACATGTGAACAAAGAAGTCTTTCAGGATGCAAAGTCAGGAGCAAAGCCAGTTGATCCGATCTCAACTTCAAAAAGGAGAAAAGGGTTTCTGGAACATAATTCGCTGGTGTTTTCTAATAAGAAGCCCAAATGAGTGTAAAAGGCGCCTTTAAAATGCATGAACATCTGGACCTTGCTAATTGAAAACAATGTTACATAAACAAGAAATAAAAGTTTTCCTTCTCTGTCTCATGTGTTCTTACTAGAGAGAAATCAATTTTCTTGACACAAGTACATTGATGTAATTGATAAAAGATTTAGCTGGCATATTTCTCCATATGTGTAATTTGGAACTGATGCAATTTCACTATAATAAAACAATAAAAGCTACATTCTGCCAGGACTGTAGTGGGTTGGCAAGTTCTAGGGCACTTTGCAGAGTTCTTTTGCTCAATCCCTGTATATTTGTAAGCCAAAATTTCACATAGTAATATAGACTGTTTCTTCTGAGCTATGACAGCAGGGAGAGCTCACAATATCCAGCAAAGAACTAGGGAGTATCCTAATCTCACTTCTGAGGCATTAAGGCCTATAGGTAGGGATAGAAATCATCCTACAGTGAATTTCTCATACGATTTAGAAAAATATTTAAGCTAGTTCATGAACTGCAACAAAACACTATAATTGCTGCAGGCAGATTCAAAGTCTGCTACATACACACTATGGTCATATCAAGATAGCAGGCTGTC
Source organism: Pygoscelis adeliae (assembly GCF_000699105.1). Taxonomy (NCBI): domain Eukaryota; kingdom Metazoa; phylum Chordata; class Aves; order Sphenisciformes; family Spheniscidae; genus Pygoscelis; species Pygoscelis adeliae. The sequence goes on along the minus strand of NW_008824284.1, from coordinate 449,590 downwards.
TTCTATACAGGGATCAGTTCCTCACTCTCCCTACTCAGCTGCAGAACTTCACACATGCCTCTTTTGGAGCAGCCACTTCTCAGTCGACCTTCTTGCCGACTAGCAGTTACTGCTTGACCATCCCCACCTTCAGTATGTATGGCCACTATGCCCTCACCACCCCATACACTCAGTTAATTATGCAACATTATTGTGATGATCATTGGCAAAGGCAGGAAAACAAGTAAAGACGAACTTGAACAGTACAATAGATGAAGCAGGTGCTGTGCAGATCATTATCGGTGTGTATTCCATGACTGAATTCTATACAGACTGTAAAAAATACCAGTCAGTCTACTGATGATGACTAACTACTCATCACAGAAAAAGTACTGGAAAAAAAAAAATCCAGTACTCTTGAATTCATTGAAAATGTTGACTTGTGGCCCCAGGTTGCTATGTAACTACGAAAACTGAATGCAAGTTTTCCAGCATCTTCTCCCTTTCTTATATCCTTCAGATTGTCACACCAACTTCTAAATGTCTTGCTTCAAGTGTAGATCTGCAGAGCTGGGACCCCCCACGTTCAAGGCAGCTGAGCACCAGCCACAGGCAGACCTCAGTTTTGGGGAGGAGGGATTTTGAGTAAACCCACAACGTGAATATTGAGAACCCACTATTGAAACTTTTCTCTAGGTGTCTGTGGTCTCTCGGCCTTATCCGTTTCAGACTCAATTAAAATGGAAGAGCTCAACATTTCTACTTCCTTCCAGCAAGCTATTGCCTTACTACCCACTCTCTTCACTCTGCAGAGGGTGCAACAACATTTGCCTGTTTAGTGATTAATACAACAGGGTGCCCCTCTGATTTAGTTTACCAGATTACACAGCACCCTAGAAAGCCTCTCCGCTAGTCGGACTTTAAAAAAAAAAAAAATAAAAAATTAGTAGTTTGCCTGTTTGTATTTTGAATTAAAGACCACTCGCAACGCCACTAGTTTCTGTCAGTCACAGAATAAGCCTATAACAAAAATGTTGCTGTGTTATTAAAAACAATGATCAGCTTTTAGCTTTGAGAATCCCAATAAGGTGTTAACAGCACTGTAGTCATGGAAACACTGTGTTGTTCTTATTTAAAGACATTAATCTGCCTTAAACAAGAAAATGAATATCTATTTCAAGGAATTTATATAACTTCTCAAGAACAATAAATAACTTGGGTCCAGCAGAACATGTCAACAGAACATGTCAACAAGGCAGTCAGCTAAGGATGAGTCAAATATCTACTAGTCATATTTGTATCATGTGACATTCCTGACAACATACCAGCTGCCAAAAATGTATTGTACTTTGTACCAACCATATTTCCACATATAGACAACTATGATGCATTCAGAAACTAACATAATGCTGAAGACAAAGTCAAATGCAATAAATGTCTAGAAGTTTTGCTTGACTAGCATACTAAGCAAAAGTGCATCAGCTTTTTTAATCCTCAAATAGTAAAATGCATACTCATGGTTAGGAAAAGCTTTCTCTACTGCAAATCAAGAAACAAAACATCTAAGAACAAAATTAAACCTGGTGCCTCACTGAAGTTAATAAAATTCTGTTTAATCACACTTACATTGATTTTGATACTGTTATTTATGTGGAATCAATACCAAGCATAGAGAAATATGTTTAAAACAATAGGATTTTTAAATAAAGTGTGTCTTCTTCTGAATCATGAGATTTAGATAGAACTTAAAAATAAACTTTTTCTAAGTATTTAATGCAAGCTGAACAACATTTTAATTTTCATTATATCCTATGAATTTGAGTATTCTTTTTACTGGGATACTTACACAAGGGCTACAGTGTATAGGAAGATGCAGTTTCATGGTTGTCACTCAAAAGGAAATGCTGTGCATTGGTCATCCAAATTCTGGACGACCTGTTGGTACCCAAAGGAGCCCTTTGTAGCTTCAACAGCATCTCCCTACCCCTCCCTCCACTACAGCTTAGCTCTGCTTCACTGTCAATGGCTGGGGGAAGGAGAGGACGGGAAAGAAGAGCTCCATGTGCTATGTCCAATCTCAGCCCCTTTTCCCCACAACGTTGCCAAGGGTTGGCTCAGCAGCTCCAGGACCTTCCGAAATGCAAATGCTGAGACTCTGGACAGCCCATAGTGCAGACTAGAGAGGTAAATAACCTCCTTCATCTTGGGAGGGACAATGAAACAAAGAATTCCACTGCACATTATTTTTCTAGTGCCCAGGCTAACTTTCATCATAACAGAGCAAAAGAATCTCTAGAAAAGGATTAGAACAGCAGAAAATGGGGGGGAAGATATTTACCTGAGACTTCATACTTTCCTTCTTTGGTTCTATTGAGTTTGATCTAGCATATTCTAATTTTGTTTTCTTTATCTAGTACTGCTACTGTAAAGATGAGCCTACGGTAAAGCAAATTACCTCTACTGTTTTCTTGGACTAGAGAAGTTAGAATAACTGTACTGGATCAGAGTGAAGACCCATCTAGCCCCTCTCTTAAAAAGTGGATGACTGAAGAAGATTACTAGAACAGGACAAGCTTATATCTCCCAGACTCCAGTCCTTTGAAGTTTTTGGACTTCCTGAGCCAATACTCATGTAGCATTGTCTTTAATAGCTCTCAGTGGACTGATCTTCAATCAATAAAAATAAGGGTTTTCTTCCTTTGTAAATCAGCATAACACAGTATCCTGATCTTGCAGAATACCTGGAAAGTTTATTCTCACACAACATCCTAGGGTATTTTAATCCATCCATTTCTTTTCCATGTGTTATTTTTTTTAATCATTTCTGTTGAACAGTTTAATTTTGTATCTGTGTAAAAACTGAGCCACCAGCAACACATGACAAAAAAAAAAAAAAGGTTGCAAATTCAGTGCCAACCTATGACATTGGGGTGGGCTGGCCCCAGCTAACAGCCAAGCATCCACACAGCCTGTTACTGAGTGGGAAAGGGAGAAAATAGGAAGAACAGGAGCAAAAAACCTCATGGGTTTTACCATCACAGGCAAAACAGACTCAACATTGGGAATTTAAATTAATTTAAAACATTTAATCGGGTATTGAGAAACAAAAAAGACAAACATTTAAACACCTAAGGAAGACACCTTTACTCTACCTTTCCCAGGCCCAGTTTTACTCCAGACACCTTCCTCCACTATTCCCAGTCTCCACACCCCCAGTTATCACTGCAGATTATGTTCAGTCCCTTTGGTGAGGCGATGGGTGGTGCAGGAGATTGGGGTCAGGGCACAGCAGTTTCCCTCTGCGATTCCTTATTTCTCACTCTTTTTTCCTGCTGCTCCTTATTAGTTTTCCTCCTGTCTTATTAGTTTCCTCTGCTCCAACAGAGTCCTCCACAGGCTGCAGTCCCTTCAGGTGTGCCTGCTGCACCATGGAGCACCTCCCTCTCCTTTGGTCTTGCTGTTCCTTTCTTCTCAGTGTTTACCACCACTTCTTAAATGTGTTTTCACAGGGGCACCACACACTTGGCTGATGGGCTCAGCTGTGTCCTGTGGTGGGTGTGCTGTGGGGACCAACAACATCCTTGAGAAAGGACATTTCAAAAATAACCACCAAAATTTTTAAATTATTGAGTCAGCTGCCCACACAGGAATATAGATGACATTATGGTTACAATGGACTATAAATCTATTTGATTTATAAAAAAAGGAACGATATCTTCAGTAATTTCTCTTCATATTTTTATAGCAATTTTTAATGACATACTTGAAATCACAGAATGGTTGAGGTAGGAAAGGACCTCTGGAGGTCATGTGGTCCAAGTCACCTGCTCAAGCAGGGCCACCTAGAGCAGGTTGCCCAGGACCATGTCCAGACAGCTTTTAAGTAACTCCAAGGAGGGAGACTCCACAGTCTCTCTGGGCAATCTGTGCCAGTAATCAGTGTTCCTGATTATGCAGAGATTTTTTTTTGTTCTCCACAAAAACCCTAGAATTTTACTTTACCTCTTCCAAAAATTCTAGGAAGTATTAATTAAGCACTCATTATGATGGATTTCTACTCATCATATCTGCAGTAGCAACAAAGTTCAGCTTCGCAGCTCAGAGCCTGCAGTGTTGGCCTGCATGGGTGAACAATAAACCTACACTTCTACCCACTTGTTTTTCCCTCACCTCTCATTCCATCAACTGACATTGAAAGGACAAACTTTTGTTTGGTGCTTTATACAGTGCATCTGTTCATCAGGTGTATTTGAAGTGCCCTGACCTCTACAAGGAGTGCTCTAGTAGAGTCTAAGTGTGTTATGTTTTTTAACTTTCAACAGACCATTACATAATAACAGACAGATGAATCATCTGTTTTCTACCATTTGTAAGCCTCTGAAGAGGGTTAGATGCAATGACATGTCCTATGTTCCTACATGGCGTATAACACTTTGACTCGCATCGAAATGTTGAAATATTTCTATGCATCTTTCATTTGTATCAATATCTGTTCATGATCACCACTAATTCTTTGCATTTGCTTCCTCATGGCTGGCTCCCTGGAAACTATATGCATTTTTAATTCAAGTACTCCAAAAGGTTTTACAGCCACTCAGTTTAACATTATATACTTTATCACCTTAAAGATTCTCACTTTACACTGGCTTAACACAGTATCTTAACTGTATTATATTAAGAATCGGGAGAAATACTTTCTATACTATAAAGTTTTCTTTTCATTATCCAGGAGATATGCTGATTTAGCAATGTTAGCCAGTAAAAATAGACAGAAGGCAATGTAATTTATTGTAGCTGCCACTAGTGAAAAAATAAAGTCTTTTGAACAGAACACATATTAATTTTACACAATAGGCTCTGTTTATCTTATAAAGCCACTAAAAGAAACATATTGAAACACACTGGTGCCTTGATAGTATGCCAAAAAAATTTGAATATCTTTCACAATCTCTTCTCCGATGTTAGTATAAAAATTAGCATTTATTGAGGTCACGTCTTTGTATAGGCAATTCCTTGAGAGAAAAATCATAGTTAGTTTACTCAACTCTGGCCAGGAAATTTTTCCAGTATGGTTGCATTTTAGCTAATAGTCTTTACATCAAAAGTTCTGAGCCATGCCAGTAACTTCGTCTTGTTGTGTCAGGCTTACAGTCCCAGGTAATCCTCACCAAAACTATGAAAATATTCTCACTAATTCAATCATTGCCTTTTCCCCATAGCCACATATTGTAAATTATGCAAATTAACAGAAAGAAAACAGCAATGGAAATAATGATGCACCCTTCACAGCAATGATAGTATAGTTTTTTAAGCATGGAAACCAAGAACATACAAAACACAAAGACTAGTGATGAAGAAAAAACTAAACAAAATTACATAAACACATGTTTCATTAAAAAAATTCAGCAAATGTTGGCTTTTCTGGTGCATATGTATGATGCTAGTTATATTGGTTTGACTGTCAGATTCCCAACATATATACTTTCCACTCTGTATATATAAATATGTGAAGAGAAAGACCCCATTTTATGACTTGATATTTCTTGGATCTTTCAAATTCATTTCATCAATTCAGATTATTAAATAGATAACATATCAGTGTCTGATGCATCATAAACACCTGAGCTGTTAATAGGTAATCTTAAATGTAGGCAGTCTTGGTCTTAGGACATGTGGAACAGATTATTGAAGGCCCATTTTGTGGTCTGAAGTTGGGAAATAATATTTTGAATCATAGTTTGATATTCTTCAATGCAACAAAAAATTGAGAGTCTAATGTGCTTCTCAATTGCTTTTGGAGGAACTGGATGGTTATTACCAAAAGATTACTACAGTCCAGTGTTGGTTTAAATCATGACATCTTTACCTGTCATGATAATCAGTAAGTAACTGGTATTTGCATGAGTCAGTATAGAATCTTTAACTAATAACTGTTATTATATACTTTTTCACACATTCCTTATCTCTTGAGGGAAATGCAGACTGTTGTGAGCCTCCTCCCCTCAAAGATGATTCATCTTTTAAAGTAAAAAGCTGAATATAATGTTATCAACTGCTGCCACATATTCGAGTATATTTTTATACCCTGGAGTATCTGTTGGATTATTCTAATCATTTCTTGCCGTATACAGCTCAGAGCTGAAGGCAAATTGACTACATTGTTGCAGTATAAGAAGGTTTTGGCATAAGACAACAGGTCCCTTGCATCTTCCTAAGAATGCAGTGCAATGTATTACCTGTTTTAAATTAAATAATTACTGTCCCAGAAATAAGTATTAATCCTAGTGTCAGTTTATCAAAATTTAACACCAGCAGATAACATTATTGTAAGAAAATCAAAAATATGTATCATGAAAAATTTAAAAGACAGATTGCTACCAGTTTCTTTTACAATTTTTAAATTAAAATACTGTGGTTAAATTTACTGATAGTCTATAAGGCTTTTAATTGTATATGGGCATCTGAATGCTGGTGTGAGAGGGTTTTCCCTTTTTCTGAAGCAAATTTTCCTAGTCTGGCAAATAATTTAACAAATCTTAGCAGCACTAGATGTACCAAGCCAAAATGAATTTATGGCTTGTAAGATGACCAGGTTAGTGGAATGATATAAATATTCATCAGAAAAAAAGATATTGTACTTGAACTACTGCAAAACTAACAAATTACAAAATCAAAAATAAATCAATCCAAAATAATTATTTTAAAATTACCTATTCATCATCAGGAAATTCCTTAACATTGATTAGAATGCAAAATCTCATGTCTTGCAGAGGTTGGTTTTGGAAATGATGGCAAACGCATGAATCCTGCTTACTCACTGCAGGCATTATTCAAGTAACAGAACATATGCAATTTTGAATCATGTGGGTGTCACCATAGTAACATGCCTATCTTTATAAGAAAAAACATTCTTACGGTGTTTACATTTATCAAAAACTGAGCTCTATGAACCTAATCATACATGGTGGCATCTCCTGTCTCCATCTTCCATATTTGCTATTCAAATCTTTTTTTTACTGTGAAACCAAAGACTATTTTGACTACGTATATCTTTGCCTATAACAAGCCTTAGTTGCTTTTAGAATATAAAATTGAATATTTTATTCTTGTAGCACTGGGACCATACTAGAAACTTGTAGGCTAGCACATTGGGCCATTTTCCATAGTTTAAAGATTGCTCTGAAGGAAAGTAATTATTCTTCTCCCCTCCAGTAACAAGTCATAACAAGAATGTCTTAAGCATGCACACAGTCTAAAGTTCAAAACAGGATTCTGATCTTCCAGCTGATACCTTCATGAGCCCTTTTTCATCATGTGCTGTTTTCAAACAAAGCCAGAGTTGTTTAAACAAAGCCTTGCTCAGTGAGCCTACCAACATAGCTGCACACAAACCACCTAAATCCAGAGGCCTGAGGAAGTAGAGAGTTGAAAAGTAAATCTGAGCAACTTATGATAATGCATAAAACATGAGATTATTTACTTTTTAAAATCAAGATCTTTCCAATATACAGCTTTCACTTTTTGGTTATTTTTTAAAGTATGTAAATTGGTGGCCAGACACTTCAGTCTTTCAAAGCAAAAAACACCTTTCCACCTTCTGATTCAGAGATCTTTCCTCTCCCCTAACTTACAATACACTTCAGCCTCCCAGATTCTTTTAGTTTGCATCATATTCCTTCACAACCCCGTCCAATGAAAGAGGACATGAAGGTTCAATTTCAAATTGTGCATTTAAAGGACCAGTGTGTATTCTGGTTTGGGGTTTTTTTGTTTTGTTTTGAACATTTTTGCTCTTTTGGTCAACCAAAAATGTAAAAATACGTATATTCTTGGCAAGATAAATGTTATTCTATTTTAGGTTGTAAAATAAACCTGAAATGCAAAATGAAAAGCAAAGACAAGGGGAACAAAACAAAATATTTGGAAAACAAATTTATTTTTTTAAAAGTAGTCGAATTATCTTTTTTAGGTGAATAAAATATAGAGACATGTATAGATATAGATGTTTAGATGTATGATTTATATAATTTAGTTACTTCCTACATTTTTGCCCAGTTCTTGTAGTTTTTTCAGAGATATTAGCCATCACTTCTTTATTTTCCTCTTTCTGTTTCAACACCCTTTTTAATTTTAAATGAGTGAAAACTCTCTCATAATGAGTTTTTTTCATCAACTGCTTAAATCTTTAATTAGAACAAATAAAAAAGGAAGTCTTAAACAGGCTGAATAAGCACTTCCTCCTTTCTCTGTTACTAGGTCAGCCATGTCAAACTATCAAGGTCCTATAATTCTATAGCAGCCTGATAACTCAAATACATTTCTGATTTTAACAATATTTTGCATATTTCTGAAGATACTATTATTGACAGTCTGTAACATCTCCATGTAGAAAGTTGGTCAAGCTAGCAAATATGGTTAACAATGATGCACCTGGGAATCTAAAATAAGCAAAACTTATCTATTTTCTTGTTCCTTTAAGATGTCTGCTATGACATCCTGAAGTTTTATGAAAGTTTTATGAAACTAAACTTCACACTTGAAAGTCAGCTTTTGCTGATCTACCATAAGAAACAGTCATAAATGTGAGCTAGTGGGTGAAATGCTAAAGAGGAAATAAACCAAATATATTCATAGCACATTTCATGTTCTCACAGAAAACCAAATTGTTCTGAAAAACATGAAACATGCCAAGAAAGAAAATGAATTATTGCTTTAATGCAGTTCATCAAGATCTGACCTTTAGAGGTCATTACAAAAAGTGCAATAGAAAGTGAAGGTAATTTTCTAGAATTAAATTATCTTTTTACAAAATATGATCAAATATGTATCAGTTATTTACAAATATTTAATTTCACAGGCTACAAATCTCAGAATGAATTGCTCTGCATTGCTCTTGACACAAGAAAGACTGAGAAAATATACAACATTGAGTTTTATTGTTTGATTACTAATGATGAACTATCTTTAGACCATGAGCAACATTTTGTTTGCAGCAGTTACACTAAAAGTTTAAATCTACATCAGCAATTGGATGCAAGAGGGGCTCTGATTTCATAACTGTCAGTAATTTACACATACATGATGGAAAGACATACAAAAAGTTTAAAACTATGATGGTGTTCATACAAAGAAGATGCGTAAAAAGATTAAGAAAACTTCACAGCTATTCATGCTGTCTTCATGTCATATAAACTTGCTGAATGTAATGGATGCTTACCAAGGAAGACCTTCAGAAATCTTACAGAAACTTTCTGTAATTATTTCACTGCATGTTCAGTCCAAACACTTTGCCTAAACAAATGATACTTTCATGGAGTAAAACCATTTCAGACAACGACTAAGTCACACCTGCAAGATCCCTTTGTCCTTTATTACGCTTGCACAGAGAACCTCAGCCTTGTATTTGCTGTTGGCTTTCCTGCCAATGCTTTATTTGCTACATGCAAATATTGTATTTTACCACCATTTTGTTAATCTGTACCACAAGTCAACCTATTACAAGAAATTGTTTTAGTAGATTAACCTTTTCAAAGCAATATTTACATGTCCATTGGGTCTAGATGTTCCATCACCAAAAGTGACTTAGGATACTGAGATTCAATGGGACACAAGAGACTGGGGATCTTCAAAGGAAGACAGACATTGAAATTTACAGAAGGTGATAACTCATTGTTTTTGCCCTAGAGCTCTGTGTTAGACTGTAGGGCTCTGCTACACAGCAAAGGGTGAGAGCAAGGCCCTATGAATGAGATGAACAAACATATTGGCAGGTTGTCTTAGGTGTTGCGTCAACTAGAAATGTTGAGAGTCTTATGTCTACTGTGGATTCATCATCTCAAACCTTTCCATGGAGATAGGCAAGGAATTTTACTGCAAGCACCCTAAAATGTTTTTGAAATTCCTTTAACTTGTCTTAATAGTTCAACAAGTTTTGTCATCTTCTTGCATTCAGACTACTTGGGAAATTTGACTTGAATTCCCACAACACTTCAGCCACTCTGAAGCGTCATTTTTCAAGAGATAAATGACCAATCAAAATTATTGGTGCATTATCAACTCCATGTGGGGAAATATTAGCCAGGAACGCTGGAACAGTAATAGATGCCTTTTATTTCAGAATCTGATTAACAACAGAGGAGTGCTAAAGGAGTCTGAGATGCTTCTTTCCCAGAGATGTGGTGGATGATATTTCTGAGAACAGTGAGGAGAATTGTTAACAGTGTACATAAAACCTCCTTCTGTTTTGCACTGGAAGGACTCTCTATCTCTTCCAATCCATGACAGATTTAAAAGTCCTAATTTTTTTTCCAAATGTTTTTCTTTGAACATGTGTAACTCAAACACAAATGACCCTGAACATGCACCACACAGTAGCCACACAAATTTGCTGTGACACACAGAGTGCGTCTTACAAAATGTATATGGCTTGCTTTGATATCAGTCTGTATGCTCATTAAGTAGCAATGACTTTCAGATGGAAAAAGGATGTTTTAATTTAAAAAATTATTGTTTTATTCAAAGACTGGGATTTCAAATACTCAAGACCAAAGAACACATTTTTCAGATTTTCACCAAATTTTTTCTCCTATCTGTGCCTTATTTTTAAATTCAGATTATATTTGAGATTAGAGAAGAAATTCAATATTAAGGGTGTTTTGGGGTCTTTGAATAAGTGGAAAACATGCTATGAAAATTGTTCATGATGTGTATAAGCAAAAAGAATATACGTGCACTGAGCAATACAAGTTTGTAAATTTATATCATCTATAGGATCTTAATCTTTTAGGAAAAGCAAATCCTATACCTAGTACAAAACAATTGGGAGTCAGATATTAAGACTAAAGTAATGGATAAGACATTTGTATGAAATCTTTTACCTGTTGAAAGCCATCAGAAGGAAATCCAAAGTCAGGGGCTGCAGAAAGCTTTTTTCTCACATCTACAATTATCAGCTTGGGTGACACAGACTTTGCTCACAAGGAGATGCAATAATACTGCCAATGTTCAGATGTATGCCTGTCTCTATTTTCATTTTCATGTAAATAAAACAAAGGAAAACACAGTAAATTAAACAAAGAAACATAGAATGTTAAAGTGCATCAGCAGAAAAAGGAGTGAATATACCTTGTAGTGGTCAGAGAAATTAATCTCTTTTGGAGAAGCTAACCACCCATGTTGATTTCAATTCCATTTCCATTTACAGAAAGATGTCATTTCCAAATTCACATTATTTATATTTAATTAGTCTATCTTATTGAAATTACTCTGTATTAGACTTATATAAATTTACATATGCTGAAGAGCTTAGAAGTATGCATGTTTTACCAATGTAAGTAAGTGTCCTAAAAATGCAGGATGCCCCCCCCCAGCCCATAAAAGAGAGCATAAATGGAAAATGTGACGGTTATCAATCAAGACAAGAGCATTTTCTAATTTTGAATTACTTGAACTCCAAGGACTTTTCTGGTATTAGTGCTCTAACATATTTTGTTTGTGGGGCATAAAAAGTAGCATACATCCATATGGGTATACAATCCAGGTTAGCTCCGTAGTAAAGATAATTTAAATATCTGCTGAGAAGTGGACATTAGCCAAAACACTGAAAGCTTAATTGACTACTGCTGAATTTGATTTATTGCCTATATTTTCTTGTATGTGACACGTACATTGAGTTTCGGCTTGAGTCAATATGCCATAAATGGCTCTTTGTTGCAGGATTTTATGTTAGTATCTCAGAAATACATGGAATTATTATTTAGATTAATTTCTATTATTTAAATTAATTTCTAATAAAATCTAAATTAATGATATCCTATATGCCTAACTTAGTCTATTTAATTATTAAGAGATTTTTGTTACTGAAGTGTTGAAAAATAATATGCTGAGAAATATCCCAGCACATACTAGTGTCAATGCACAAAAAGATCTTTATTTTTTCAAATATCTCTGTATTTTGAGTATTCATTTTTGAGCAAGTTTATTTTACTGAAGCCCATTATCACACAAGATCCTTTAGAATTTTAGCAAAAATCCTATAAATAAAACTACTAGGGGCTTTATATAGTCTGATTACCTATCACTCAGTTCAATTTTCACTGTTCACTAACAGCCACTTTATATTATTATATCACCAATTAATATTATGTTACCATATACAAAATACTGAACTCAAATATCACTTCTTCCAAAAATAGAATGCATTAAACATGAATATGAAATGAGGATGTTTTCCATAAGGGCACATGTGAGCTTTTCTATTATTTTACTAGCACGTCAAGTGCTATTTTTAACATTCTTTATCTTTCTATCTAGCCTGCTCTATTGAGACACAGAACTAAAATCCTGTCTAACATGTGTAACATTAAGGTTAGTAAATTATGAGGTCTCAGGCTGGTTCTAGATTATAGATTAACCTAGACTACAGATAAATCTAGATTATATGACAAAGATCTTAATTCAACTGAATTCTTTTTATTGTCAAATATCATAATGATAAAAAGCAAAAGAAAAAAGGCTGAAATCTGAACAGGAACCTTCTTGGCCTGCATAAAAGAAACTATTGTTTTCCTTGACTGTTGTGGTTTAACCCAGCAGGCAACTAAACACCACACAGCCATTCGCCCACTCTGCTCCCCACCAGTGGGATGGGGGAGAGAATTCGGGAAAAAAAAAAGTAATATTCATGTGTTGAGATAAAGACAGTTTAATAGGACAGAAAAGGAAGAGATAATAATAATAATAATAATAACAACAACAACAACAGCATATACAAAATAAGTGATGCACAATGCAATTGCTCACCACCCGCTGGCCAATGCCCAGCCAGTTCCCGAGCAGTGGTCACGACCCTCCAGCCAACTCCCCCACAGTTTATATACTGAGCATGATGTCACATGGTATGAGATAGCCCTTTGGCCAGTTTGGGTCAGCTGTCCTGGCTGTGCCCCCTCCCAGCTTCTCACTGGCAGGGCATGAGAAGCTGGAAAGTCCTTGACTAGTGTAAGCACTGCTTAGCAACAACTACAACATCGGTGTGTTATCAACATTGTTCTCATCTTAAATCCAAACCACAGCACTGTACCAGCTACTAGGAAGAAAATTAACTCTATCCCAGCCAAAACCAGGACATTGACTCAGTGGCAAAATCAGCTATGCTGGAAAAATGAGACCATATCAGTAAAATGACCAGCAATAAATCAATGGCAGGTGCTGAAAATGGATTAAAAACCCAGCTCTCTATGCAATCTCTACGCAATCTATCAAACCCAATCTCTATGCAAAAAGCAGACAGCCACAGTTGGCAGCTGTGGCATGACAGAATCTCATAAACGTGCCAGTTCCATATCGAAGTACCAAATCTTACACATCAGGCAAACGTGAAGAGAAATATTTCCTACTTTGAAGGTCCTATTTAATGTTTCCTCCTCTTAACTACTACAATCTGCTCTCTAAACATAGTTCTGTTTGTGAAGATTTCTAGACTTCATATTTCTAGTGTTCATAATAATGAAACGGTTTTGCCATTGTACAAGAAGAGTAAAGAGGAAACCCTCTGGGTTCAGTTAGAGTCAAACAACCTGTTTTTGAAAAGTACAGACAACTATATGCAGTGACTAGAAGATTATACATGATGATGGTCAGTTTGCTTTCTACAATACAGAACACACTGGTCAGCACTAAGGATAATTTAAAGACTATTATTTAATTTAATTCTTATTCACTGTCATCTTAATTGCATTCTGCAGACAACATAATCCTCCAAAGAGGTTACAGTAAATGTGCATATATTCTCTGGAGGGAAAAAAACCCAATTAAGTATTAATAGCACTCAGCATCTTCTGCCCCCCAAGATTTTAAACACAGCATCGGCTGCCAGTGCAGACTAATCTCACAGTGTAAATAGGAAAGTGGGAAAGGAAGCTCACATATAGTCCAAGCTATCACAGCTCCTCTGTCTTCATTTCTTCCATTTCATTTGTGTCACATGTAAGCAGGCAATAAGGTAAAAAGAGACGATGAAGTTACTATGATCTACCGATTCCCAACTACCAAAATCATAAGATTTAATAGCAGCTGCTTTACACTATTTTTGCAGTCTGAGGAGAATTGATTCTGGGATTCAGGAGCTACTAAGGTTCTTGTTCCCAACCAGGAAAACCAAGCATGGCTTGAGCCAGAAAGAGGTACTCTGGGTGTAGCAGATAAAAACAAATTACTGCATAAGATGGGAAAAGTTCATTATCGTCTTCCACTAATATTATAAAGAGAGAAGGAAAGCATCTGTTATCATACAACATTATTAGCAGCTTTTTCTTCTTTTGTACATACCAAAAAGAAAAAAAATCAGTTGAGCATTTGAAACTGTCAAAATGACTGTAGCTGGGAGAAACAGAGCTGACTTGCTGATAAAGCCCATTCGTTATTTTCATACAAAGGAGGAGGCATAATTAACTGCCTCTTGAAGATCCATGAAGTACCTTGCAGAGCTTCACATCTGACAGTTAAACTCAGCAGCTGGTAGCAACATGCTGCAATCAGCGGCGATACATAAAAGCACCTCACAAAATGGCCAGCTGCCGTGTGAAGGGGCACACATGTTGTCCCTGCTCTGATCTTTCTGGTACCCCCAGCTTCCTCCACCGGAGGATTTCAGGTGGGCTTAGTGCAATACCATTCCTACCAAGCACATGTTCATTGGCAAGGCAGTCTTCAGTCTCAACAGAAGCCGATGGCTATAGCTGGGAGCTCAGAAAAGCTGCTTGCATGAAGCCCCAGGAAGAATTTATAAACAAATACAATTACTTGGTGCCTGGCCTCTGGGTTAGTGCAAATGATTTGAATGTTACACAAAATTGCTGTATGCACTTTCTTTAAACTTCTGTGATTTACTCAGTATTTAATTGAAAAGAAAAATCACAAGGATCAACTGAGCTTTAAATGCATTCAGATTAATTCCCTTAACACCTAATTTCCCTTAACTGATTCAGAGAACAGTAGAATTTAGGAAAGAAAAACAATACTTACTACACATGAAATGGAGTGAAAGACTCAGCAAAATTCTAGTAAAAGTGCTGTAGAAATAAAAATAGAGTCTCTTCCTCTGCAAATCTACCAAGCATAAAATCAATGGAGAAATACTATGACAAGGCAGTTCCCCTCCTGTAATTATATATCTTGAGGATATTTCCACTGTTATAAAATAGCAATTCTTATATCTCCTAAATGAATACTCTTACATCATGTGATCTGATCAATTCGTCTTGCAGTTTAAAAGAAAACTATTTCCATAACTTTAGTTTTTTCTGTAAGACCCACTTTTATCTATATTACTGGGTATCTAGAGATATACGGCATGCACGTACATATATCAACATCCATACTAAATAAACTGACTGTTAGAACTATAATGTGAAAGAAAACAAAAAGCTCAAATGTTCACAATCCATAAGAATGATGCTTTCAGGCTCTCTGTGTAAAAAGGAAATTTTATTACAAATTAAACATCTGTCTTTGTCTGTGAAGACAATCAAAACAATTGATATTGCATCTTATTTTCAACATATGAAAGAAAATAGGTAAGCCATTTGAACTCATTTCCAATAGATCCTTAGCTTTTTTGCCGGCAGATTTAAAGACCTTTTGCTTATGCACAAAGGATGGACCTCTCTTGCACCTAAGGTTTGGTATTAAAATCCTAGCAAGAACCTGGGATTTTTTTGCATGCCCATGTTCTTAAGGGTCCCTATTCTAGGGGGCGGGGGGGAAAGTTTCATGTTTGGTACTAATTTAATTCAAATAGCAAAAGTCAAGAATTACAATGTTCTCATTATAATTTATTCCAATAAATTCCTCCACAAACTTTTATTTGCCTATTTTACCACTCATTAGAATTCCTCTCAAATTTGAAACTAATTGAAGTCAACCTTGTTACAATCACAGCTGACTGGCAAAACATTGTTTAAATGCTAATCCAGTGTTTGTTCAGACACTTCACAGAGTTCCTACTTCCAAGAGCCTTCCATTTTAATAAACAAAACAAAAAAAACAAACCAAACAAACAAAAAACCTTTCCTATGTTTTGCTGCATTTTGCCATTTTCCATGATGACAACTTGGGAAAACTTTGTCACTAGCGCCTTTTTTCAATAAACATTATAAATTAAATAATATGTACATTTTTATGTGGAAATGGCTATGGATAAAATCTACCAAACTATAATTTAAACAGACATTATGAGAATTTAAGACAATAATCGAGGGAATCTGGCAGTCATTTAAGTAGATATTCTGTTTCCCTAGAATAGTTGATCTGTTTCTCAGAGCAGTGAAGCAAAACAACCCCTGCAAGTAAGCTTATTTTTTTAGCCTCCTGGGGAGGAAAAATAAAAAAATATTTTCCAACACAATAAATTTTACTCATGCTGCAAATTTAGGATCCATCCCTACAGACTTTGGTTTTCCTTTTCCATTTAGTTACATACAAAACTGAAATAAAAATATTTGCCTTTTATATCTTTATCAAACTTGTGTACCACACTGGAAATTCAGTGATGTCAGCCGTAACTTAAAGAAAGTCCATCTTCGTTTTGTTCTGTAAGGCTACAAACCTTTTAAACCACTGTCCACCAACATACCTCAAATGAAATAAAATCAGTCATTGCTACAGAATGTCATTGCTGTGCTTCTGGTCAAAATCACCACACTTCACATGAGAAAGAAAGAAGCAATGAGATTATATATGGAAAAGAGATTTAAAAAATTCAGAAAGCTAGAGATTAAAGCAGCAAACTAGAAGAAAAAAATATTTTAATATACCAAACCCAGAAAATATTTAGTGGCAAAGAGAAATTGCTTGGAGAATTGGCTAAACATTTTGTCAGTATCCATAATTCAGTAATAAAACTATTGGATTTTTAACGATGAATTTTCTTTAAAAGAATCAGTTAGTGAGGACACAGTGTTTGCTACTAAATATGTCAACAGCTACTATCCATACTTTTCCAAGGAAGAAGTTACTGTGCCATGGATGCAGATGAATTAACAGCACATAAGTGATTTCATACCAACAACAACATATGGTCATCCTTATGACCTATAAGGTACTTTGCTCCCACACTGAATGTTTATGCGGAGTATTGACACAATAGACCAAAATTCACATTTTCACTGAAAGAGCAATATCTTTCCTGTCGAGGCATACTACAACTATTGGAAATGACTGCTGCATCTCAGCTGCTACTGTGCTTCAAAATGGCAGACTGGAGATGATAACATGACTGTGATTGTTTCCATGTTGCTTTCAATATTCAGTGTGCAAACAGACTATGTCAAAACCTGCAATAGAAACTAGCAACTTCCGAAGACATGACCGAGATTTATTTTTTTTTTAATATTTTCTTCAATTCTGTAAACGGGTAACTGGAGAAAAGAACTGTAACACTATAGAAAAAAGAAATATGTTTATCATATCAAAGGAATAGTGAACAAGTGAAAAACTGATAATTAAGGGCAAGTTGCCAACATATAAATTGTACAATTACAGTTTTTTGTAATTGTAATCTTTAACCATACAGATTAGCTTGAATTTGGATTAAACAAAAAACAAGAGTGGAAGGGATACTGTTTTGGTATAACTACGATAGAAAAAAAAATAGACATTTTAAAAGCTAACACAAGTTAAAATGTTAAGATAAATAACAGCAAAGTTTCAAGATGCAGCAAAGAATTTTGAATAAACATACATAAAAAAAGTCATTTCACTTATCAGAGAAGAATGGAATTTTAAAGAGGAAATACAGGAAGTATTAAGATGCAAAATATTCCTTTTTTTTTTTTTCCTTCTTTTTTTTTTTTCTGTAAGGCAGTGAATTGCAGCCTGGGCTTTTGTAAACAAAAGTCAGGTTTACAATAATGAAAGCTGAGTACTCAGGAAACATTGACATCACACATATGAATGTTTTTGAAAGGTTAGAGAACATTACACTTTATAAGGTTTCAAAACCAGACAACATAAAATCAAGAGTGCTAAATGCCACAGGAGCTATATGAACATTAACAGATATTTCATTACATATTTGGTGTGGGAGATCTTTGGTAGTGAGATCTCCAAGGAGTAGTAAGAAGATACCACTTGCCTTTGCTTCTTCTGCCCTGTCAACCTTACTGCTCCAAGAAATGAGACTTAGGAATTTAGTCAGTCTGTACTGATTAGTCAGTCAGTTTTAAGCTCAGTTCAAAATCATGATTGGGAGAGCAAATAAAAAGCTGGGGAAAACTTAACTTGATTGATAACCAAAACTAATTCCACAAAAAGGTGCACTTTATACTAATCAGATATATACATGTGGGCACTTAAAATAAGTAATTATAAAATAAAATCCTACATTTTTTGGTGGCATGGCATACTGACTGTCATTATTTTTACTTTATGAATTAGATAAGAATTTGGCAAATGTCCACTTCTACATTTCCTGACACAAACAGAGTTTTCTAAATAAATTAAAAGAAAAAACTCTTTGAGGAAGATTAAAATGAAAAATGAACATTTTAGCATGCCACAGGGAAACCAAGAGAGACACAACCCTGGCTAGTCTTCCCTTGTTTAAAGCAAGAATATCCTAACACTACTCTACCAAGCTGAAATCAAGAACTGCTGGAGCAAGGAAGTTTGTCCAGACTTGATTACATGGAAGGCATGGCTAGGTGAACAGGCAAAGCTTAAAAACACAGCTATGCATAGGCACCACAATATTGTTAAGTATTTCAGAAACATGAGCAAGCGAATAAGTGTCTGGATGCTGATGTATTTTCCTATATCTGAAGGATTAAAAGACTTCTGTATGACACAGTTATCAAGTCAACACAGATCTCACAAAGTCAGGAAAAGTTATTTGCTGTGTCTGCAGAAGTTTCAGGGGTCTAAAATGATTTTGCTCTCTACCTGTCTCTGGGATATCACCTGGGATAACATGAGCTTCTTTTATGCTTTTGTGCTTCTTTACGAGCACCGGCTGAGCCGGTTGGATTTTATAAATCATCAGCTGACAGCATCCTTCCACTTTTCACCCTGCACTAACAAGAACGTGCTTGAGCATTTTCCAGGATATAGCAATTTTCTAGTCTAACAGCAACAAAGACGTGGTTAGCTGCAGTCGAGTCTACACTGGGGAGAATTGTTGCAAACCGCTTCACAAATGAAAGTGGAAAAAACACACTTGACTGCTTTAAGTAAGTCTCAGTAGACAAACCAACCTGCTTGCTAAAGACAAGGAAAGGTTACCAAGGAGCACTCTTCAGGATGATGCACAGATTTAAGTGTGTTTGTTAGAGAGTTACAGCTAATTGGGGATGCTCTTTGAAAGGCAGTTTGAAATTAATGGAAAATCTCAGAGACAGGACAGCCAAAATGCTTATCTGCCCCACCAACAACAGTATGTTCTCAGCTTAGCCTGAACTACCTCAAAATTACAGAAACAAAGGATAAATATCAGTGTGTGATATGACTTTCTCTGGAGCAAGGAGAAAGAGAGAGAGGCAAAGAAATAAAAGGAACACGTGCTAATGTAAAAATAACCATACTAAGCTATAATGAGAGGTTAACCTGGCTTTATACCTCAAAAGCCAAAATGGTTTTTTTTGTTTGTTTCTGGGCTTGTTTGTTCTTTAGGAATGATAAAATTCAGATCTCCAAAGAAACTGCCTTTTGCAGAATTGTCAGATCAGGATGAACAAAAAGAAAATTACTAAGAAAATTATTGAGTCCTCAGTATTTTATTTGCAAAGAACAACAACTATCTGTTTTTAAATTAAATTCCCACTGAAAGAAAAGGGGAAGAAGAGGACAAACATGCCATAAAGAGATATAGTGGTCACTACTCACTAACTTACACAATTCAGATGTGAATTCTCTCTTAATATAATCATCATTGTGTTATCAAACCGCAGAACAGCAGAGAATCCATTTACTTCAGAACATTAACAGTACAGAAGCTGTAAGCTAACGTAGGCTGCCTTGAAGACAGCAACGAAGCAACCCAGCTCAGCCTCTTATGCAAAAGAAAGAGTAGGGATGAATAGAGGGCTGATAGTCTGAGGGCACGAAGCTAATAGATGACCTGCAGAGAGTGTGGGCTGCATCACCCTGCAGTCTTATCGAAGTCAAAGGGAGCGTCCATTAGGGATCAGGACCAGAGCCTCTCATATGGTTTTCAGACACTGATCACAGGCAGGATTTTCTGTCTTGGTTTAGGTACATCATTTCTTTATTACAGTCACAGTGATGGGGACTTTCTTAGTAAGCCTGACTATTGCTCATAGCACAGGCTTCTAATATACATATCATTTATAGAAATTACAGTGCAAGAAATAGTTCTGTTTAAATTGTCTATTTCCTCATAATATGCTTTCATTATTAGAATGGAGAAAAAGATAGTAGAGTATAAAAGTGATAACTGAAAAAGTGAACAGATTTGCTTTTTCAGTAAATTTAAAAGCATGTTAAACGAACAAAAAAGCCCTGCATGCTATTCAAAGGCCAGGCAGTAAGAAATGGGTAGATCTGCTTACCTGACTTTACCCTTGACAACACTAGTAAAGGAAATAGAATAGCATGTCATGATACTATACCCTACGAACTGGAAGGAGATAGTTCTCAATACCTGTGATATCTTCTTTTTATGACAAGAGTGTGACTCAGATGAGGATGACAGCAGGACTAGATTGTGCCCCCTGTACCCTTCACATATTTCACTGTGTTATAGAAAGCTTACAATCCTCTCCTCACCAGTTATGTGAGGAAATGGTCCATCTGAGGAACACACATTCAATCAGTATTAAGAAATAAGACAGAATCATTTGATAACTTCATGTCCTGAAAGGTCTTAAAGAGGAAAAAAAATTCCACTGTTCTAATAACAACTGTTTCATTTGTCCCCAAACCAATCACAGATTTACCATATATTTGACTTGTTGAAATGCCCCGAATTAAAGTGAAATATTTTGTTTCACAGTAAATAAAGTACTTTTTTTCACTTATGTCTAGTGATATCACCAGGATTTTTCCTTTTTTTTCTTTTCTCTTTCTTCTGTGAAAAAAACCCACCCTAATTTCAGATCATTTCCCCCCCTTTTTTGGTTTCACCACCAAGGGAAAATCTCACTTTTACATTTCATTGAAAAGTCAAGTCTTCGGGTTTTACTTTAAGATTGATTTGATGGCTAGCTTGTTTTTGTGAAGTTGCTTCTGCCCTTCTTGGGTCCACTCTGTTGAAATCTGCGGCATGGCTGCACTCAGTCTGGTTAAGGAAGAGTCTACAATTATCGCCTCATACAAAGATAACTTCTGCCAAAGAAATTCAAAGTATATCTATCATTCATTTTTAGATGTCATAAACTCAGTCATGTTCCTTTCAAACCATGTCCCTCTTAGGTTCATGTTTTTTTCTAAATATTTCATTTATTTTAATAAACATCAAAAGCTCCAATTTTAATTATTATGATTCAGCAACACATCTTATCTCTATTGCTAAATATCTAGATTCTCTTAAAATCAGACTGGTAGTATCCAATAGAGTATTTTTACAGAATTTTTTTTTTAAAGCTTTATATACAAAAAAAAACCCTCTTATATCCACTGTAGCTAAGAATGACAGGTAATGAAAGAAAGTACCTAGCCTTACCGTCATTTTCCTAAAACTTAAATGCTTAAGAATTTGTCTAGCACAGGTTTTATTTTTTCTTTGTCAATATAAAATAAGAAGCGTTGTGGAGGATATGGAAACAATTTCTTAAGGCTAGAAATAAGGATGCCATAAGAATGACAGCAAATAAGTTTTAGACATTAGAGTTAACAAAAATATTAAATATGATTAACAGATTATTTGTTTAGACTGGTTCACATTCTATATTTTGTTTGTGAGCCACTTTCTTTATATAACATGTGTTTTACTGGCATTTATAACTCAAAGCAGCCAAATCTTAAGCAAAAGCTTCTCTTTGGAAAGAAGAAAACATTTTCAGCTTTTTTTTTTTTTTTTAAACAGCTAGAAGGGAAAATTTGCAAAGAAACAGCACAATAGATACTTCTGCAAAGACACAACAAAGTCAAGAAGAACCATACATCCATCCTTTTCATATAGTACATAAGGGTAAATTTCACTCAGCTCTTGGCATGAAGAAAAGGTAATGAGCATGCCAATTATTTTCTCAAGCTGTACAGGACAGGGTGAAGATTTATTGCCGTTTTCAGACATGATAAAGATGATTTGAACTGCCCAGAATGTTCATACTCAAGCTGTCTTCTTGAATCCAGTTATTCTCTGCCAGAAAAATCCAATTTCAGTAGAGAAATGCTGTGTAATCACAGGTGAGAAATTCTAGGCCACATCCCAGAGCACATATATCACATCCTCACTCCAGCTTAGGGGTAGTAGAGTGAAATCAAATTACGTATAGATTGTATAGCATGTTAAGTACCTTTGCCATAATAACAAACCTTTTAATTGCATGATGGTTGTATGTTTGATCTTTGCTCACAAAACCATTAATTATTTCAGATCCAAGTAACAGGCTACACTACAGATATTAATTCCTTAGATTCAGGTAAAGCCATTCTTAGCTGAGTTGCCATAAACTGAATTAGATGTCAGTGCATGGATGTTATTATATTCCTTGTTTTTCTGGGCTATTTTTTAAACTCATACACAGTAAATTAAAATTGTTCTAGTAAGTACCGTGTTAACTAGACTAGGCTCTTCAGTGTTTCAAAAATACAAGTTAGCATGCTGCAGCACATTGGTTTTTCAGTCCAGGCACTTCTGACATAAAATCATAGATTACCATTACTTAATTCTATCAATTAAGCATGAGTAGCTGTATCTATCAGAATAATAAGATTATGAGGCTTTTTATAATGCAAATGAGTTAGCTCCTTTTAAACACAACACTAAAATTTTGATTGGAAGACATGACAGTGACCCAACATGGAGTATATAGTTTTCTGCTGTTCCCCAAAAGCGAATGTTAGGACTAGAAAACTGGGCATTGATAGGTTGGGTTTGACAAATTCTTTTGCTAGGTTAAAACTTCTTACTGATACAAGGATGCATCTTCTCTGGGGCCAAGTATTTCTTCAAAAGGCACAGTAGCAGACACGTATCCAAAATATTTAATAGCTTTTGACTGAGTGGATATTCAGATAGGGTGACTCCAGTGAAACAAAAGTTTCATTTGTTGACTTTGCTGGCTTCAGTGATCTATGAAGTTTTAGGCTGTGTGGGTTCCAGACTGTGGAGTACACATGGGCTGGGCAGTGGGCAAAGGAAAAGGAAAGTAGGGTGAAAAAGCTGTACACAAAAAGAAAGAGCTGTAGACACAAAAAAAAAAAAAAAGGAAAATTCTATTTCATTTTTCAATCCAACAGAAAGTTTTATATGATGTGACTTTCTCAGGACAGATCACATGCATAATTCCCACTGAGCCATTGCCAGGAATAAGATGTTGAAGTAAAAAGTATTCTTTTATTAATTTGGTCTACATCTGATGTCCTGAAAAACAGGATGACAGACTGACATTTCTCCAAGACTTAGAGTCAGGGTTTTACCAAATGATTCTGCTGAACAGCTATTCAAAAATATTCAGATCTTTGAAAAACAATAGGACGGGAGCTGAGTACAGCTACTTCAGCAGTGGTCATCCCACAACATGTAAAACACTGTCTCAGGTGAATCTCAAGTGGCTAGTAACAGCATACCCAAAAGCATCTTGGTCAGAGCACAGAAGCCTAATTATCTGTGTTAATAGACCAGAAATTTTAGTGGCTTCAAAACATGATCATGTTCCTGTGGCACAAAGGTTCTTCAGTCTGGCAAATGTTGCGGCATTTCTGATGCAAATATTGAATGTAATCAATAGATATTAGTTCTAACAGCTAAGCAAGAATTTACACTCTTTTTTTAATTATGGCTCATTTGTTTTTTTCAACAATTTCTCAAGACATGGCCTGTCCTTTCCTCCAGGTGGCCTTATTACACACTTACATTATCCATTACTAAATTCTCTTTTTCCTTCTATTAATGGTTCTTTTTTCCAAATAATCGCTCTTCTTCAGACACCATAGATTTTGTTAGCATGGTTCTGTCTGCCAGCAAGACTGTAAGAGTGTCACAAGCAAGTGTTTTATTGATTTTTTCCATTGTTTTTCACCCAGAATGTTAACAAAATGAGAGTTTTCAATGACATTCTGTGGCCTTGTAGAGCAGAATATGAAATAGAAGTAATGCTACATCATTAAATTTTCAATAGGCTGCAATGTTAGGGGATAGGAGACAGACCTGTCATAATCAATATTCTGCCTAACCCTTAAGAAGAGTGTGACGACATGCAAAAGTGCCCCATATTTACTGCACAGGACATTCCTACCCTTCGAGCAGAAGTGTTTGCACACACCAAGAGGAGTCTTGGCCATCTTGTACCGGCAAACTGAAAATTAAGCAGCTTTACTTTTATATCTGTAATTTCACACCCCTTGTAGTTATGTATGCATGTATGTTGTTTATTGTAGTACCTACTAAATCTAAATATTTACCACGGAATGGTGACCTCTCCTGAACTGCTTCCTTAGGCCACTGCATCTGTTACTGGTTAACAAAACAAGCCATACATATATAGACAATATATGTCTATTTAAGACACCAGTCTTAAATCCTTTCTTTTTCTT
Organism: Pygoscelis adeliae; assembly: GCF_000699105.1. NCBI lineage: Eukaryota > Metazoa > Chordata > Aves > Sphenisciformes > Spheniscidae > Pygoscelis > Pygoscelis adeliae. Next base: position 424,897 of record NW_008824284.1, on the reverse strand, counting down.
TTGTAGCACAGAAGTACTCAAAGTGAACCACCAGTTTCACATCAGAAGTAGGAGAGCTGCATTTGTACAGCGCCATGCTCAGATCAGCAAAGTCCTCTGCTTGAAATGTTCTCAAGATGCTTCTACCTCTTTTAACATCAAAATTTTCAGAACTTTTTTTTCTTCCTTAGACACGACACCTAGACAACATATACACATGTAGCCAGCTATGGTGGAGTCTTTCAAATATTAACTGAATGACAACACATGGTAATGTTGTTGATGCAGATATTTAGGTCCTGCAAGTCATCCTAACAGTGAGTCAAGAAAGTTGTCTCAGTCAGTGCTAAGGTGCCAGCTCTGCCTGTAAACTGTACTTTTTTGGTTCTCTTCCAGCCCTCTTACCTGCTGGAAAAATAATTGTAACTGGTCTTTCAATTTCCCCAGAAACTGTTAAAAGATAACCTGGCTATAAAGGCGAAGTTTTCTAACCACAGCAACTTATTGGTGACTCATCCCATGAAGCAAAATATTTTTTCATGTGTTAAGAAAAAAAAATAAAAACTAAAGCTGCAAGGTTTACTATGCTTCAGCATACATTAAAAAAAAAAAAAAAAAACAAAAAAAAAAACCAAAAAACAAAAAAACCCTCCTTGATTCTTATGCACAACAATATCTTGTAGTAAAGAATTTTAAATGTTAATATGTAAAAATAAACCAAAATTTATTTTCTTCTTCCTGCCTTACTTTTACTTCAAGGGATTTGCATGCCAATATACAAAAATACATTAGATCATGGAATCTATCAATACATGATCCTCTTACAAAATCAAGGATTCAAGCAGAGTAAACGTCATACAAATTAAGGTCAAAAGTGAGCCAAGTGACACCAACAGTGTGGTATTTTTGAATGCATAGCTGAAGTCAGTCTGCTTGGTTTGTTTATGGTAACAAATTCACAATCAAATTCAGGAAGAGCAAAGCATGTATACAGATCACTGAGATTAAAAAAATAAAAATCTTTCCAAACATCAGAATGCTTGAATCCCAGATTTTGAAAGTAAATCACATATTGATATTGAAAACTTGATATCCATCTGCAAATTTATTAAGCCAACCTATAAACCTCTATATTTCTATCAAAATATATAGACCTTATCTCAGATCCTTTTCCTATGACAGAATGTTACTTCAAGAGATAAATTTGATCTTACTTGTGTGAGAAATGAAAATCCCCTGAAAATCCAAGGCATTATAGCATAATTAGCAGAGCACTCCAGCTGTAGCTTCATATTAATAAAGGACAGCCAGGCTGTAGAGCACCCCTAAGATGAAATTTCTCCTTCTACAAAAACCTCATGGCCCATTGTACATGAGTATAGCAAAACATACATAATCGTGCTATACAGCACTATTCAAGACAGCTCAAGATTAGTTAATACAAAACTGAGCTAGTTCTAGCACCAAATATAATATAGTGTCTCGCCAAGTCCTGACCATTTGGTGATTTACCAGCCTCAGATTTGAGCAAGCTAGTCCAAGTGCCATACATTTAGACTCATGGCTTGGACAACTGCCCAGAGCAATTTGTCCTGGTTCTCAGATCCCTTCCTAAGCACAGTGACCATAAGCAGTATCTAGTCCTCATCATACCATTGTCAGGATCTGTCTACATTGCTGGCAAGATGCAATGCTCCATCCCAAACCTGCAGTTTACAAGGCCTAGATTTCCCTCCATTTGAGATCCCACAATTCAGTCAAATAGTCCCAGCCTCTTTTCCCCTGTCAAAGATGGGGAAGATATTCCCAAACATCCCCAGCCTGGTTTTCTTCCAAACCACCCTAAGTATCCTTTAACTTAGAGCAAGATTTTTCTCTCCTTCTCACACCAGTCCACATCTCACTAGATTCTTTGCCCTAACCTGCTCCCCTCTAATTTTGTTCCTAGATTTTGTTCCCTTTCCTTCCCTCTTCTTGAGCCTGGATGCCAAACATAATATCACTCTATGCAGTAGGAAAAGGGTTGTGGTGAAGTTGTCAACTTCTCTTCACCCTAGTAGTCATTTCAGAGAAAACCATTTTAGTCATGCTCAGTCCATTCATTACAGTATGTGGACTTTCTGGAAAACACTAAGAGCTAGGAAAAACTTTGGTGAACAAAATTTTCAAGTCTCTCTTGAAAGCGCTGATTTGTAGCACTTAAAAGACAAACCTGGACAGATTTCTACAGTGATGGCAAATGTCACATGCTTGACAAAGCCACACTGGCACAGTTCAGGTTCCCAGCCCAAAGCCTGGAGGCGTGGTAGTGTTTTCCAAAACAAACCCATCCATTTCTTTTTTAATGTAGAATAACAAACAGTATTTTTCCCTATTATCCTGGTCAGAAACAGTTTAGTCATTTGGGGTTTCCAGAAAAAAACAAGCCGAAACGCTTATCTAGCATATAAAACCTCAGCCTATCCATGACAGATAAGCAAATTATAAGCAACCTGAAACAGTGTCGGAGATGGTAGACAGCTATAGCAATTTCCAGAGTTTTAATTCTAAACAACAAATGCAGTGAGCCGCAAGATGGAGTCCAAGCAGACATACTTTATGTAGCCTGAAAGAGCTCCATGGCACAACAGGATACAGCTGTGTAATGACATGCAGACTAGGTCCCAAGATGAGCAAAATAGCTGAATCAACAAAGCACTCAGTATTTTTCTGCTCAAACCCCTGCACAGCTCTTTCGTGAGTCACACACATTTACTGAGGCTTCCCCAGGCAGCACTGCCACAGTGCCACAAGCAGACCCCAGCACAGCCCTCTAGTTCACCCAGACTCTGATACATTTTTGTACGCTCTGCAGCTTAGGGCTGAGACAAAATTAATATTTGTCCCAAGTTCTTAGGACGCTGTAGGCAGAAAGGCAGGTAATAACAGCCTGCCAGTGGTGACCCTCCTGCCTGGACACAAAGGACTAGAAGTCCATCTCTCCCTCAGGCAATCCAACCACTCTGGCTGCCAGATGCACAAGCCACTTTCCACCACTGTCTGCCCCTTTATCAGTCTTGTCTTTTCATAACTAGTGTTTTTCCCATTGTTCAGCCTGCTTATTCACATGAAACAACTCTCAGCCTGCTTCCTTATGGTGTTTACAAGCTCAGACTTTCTCCAAGCTACAGTAACATGGCCTCAAAGCACCGTATGAGGGAATGAGTCTGTTCCAGGCTCCAGAAAGCCTAAGTCACAGCCAGCCTCCCCTTCCAGCATGACACAGCAGGCTAGCAGGGTCTTCTCAAGCCCATCTGCTCATTACTGGTGACAACAACAATATAAGAGCATAAGAAATTCCTCCATTAACCATTCTGCCTTCACAATATCATTTTTATACCAGTCTGTTGAGAGTTGTTTCCCATATTCTGTGCATATAGCAGAAAAGCTGTAATTTGCATTATAAAATTAGACTTATTTCCATTACTAAGAAAAAACAGGAATAAAATAGTAATAAAACAGATTTTTAAAATTTTTTGTTATTAATGAGCACCAAAGCAAATATAAAAGAGAATGAGGCAACAGATTAAAGCAGCATATTATGTTGATTAATTTAAGTTCTTAGACAATCATGAAAATTACTGTCAGCTTGACATTCTAGGCATTTTTTTAAGTAATTTCATTAGAGTTTTAAAGGACAGTAATATGCTTGTCTTAGTAGCATCCTTATTGGAGTAAAAATTAAGAAATATTGATAACAGCAAAAATATGTAATTTTACTTTATTTTCAAGGTTTTCAACAAATTATGACAGCCCCCCAAGACACTCTATTCTTCATACCACACCCCCTGGTCTTTTAAAAATAAAGAAATTAGTGTTTGTAAGGTTATCCTGGTTGTATTTTTCTATTAATGAGGATAAAATGTTGTGGCTAGTGTGCAGGCTCTGTTAATCCTGCTTAAGCACAGCACAGTTTGTAGTGGGTGCATTATCCAAGGGCAGTACAAAGTTACCTACAGTTACCCAATTTTTTCAGAAATGTTTTCAGCATACAATTAATTACTAAGATAGGCTTCTATCAGGGGAAAAGAACAGAGAACTAATACACTTCACACAAACTCTTCCAGGGTGAAGTAAAAATTATTTCCCAGATATACTGTTATGATTGCTGTTTGATTGCTCAGTAAACACATAAAATACTAGGTGTTATTCAGACAACCTGATTTAGCATACATAACATTTCCTACATTATATGTAGGAGAACCATATACTATATTTAGAACTCGAATTGTGCAGAACTATCATGTAGCACCAGTAATATTAAGTGCATATATGGAGTTTAACAGAAAAATTTTAGCAAGGAATATGGCAGTTGAGCTCATCTGAGAACTAAACTTCTTTCTATAGCTTAAATTTCATTCTTACTTATGCAGAACATTCATTCTAATCCATCAAATTTTACTCTTGGATTAGCAGCTAAGCCTTCATAGTCTTCCTACTAAACAAAATAATTTTTCTTCCTTGGTTTACCGCTGTGAGGCTTGGAAAAGCTAAGAGGACCTCAGAAGTGCTTTCCCCAAGAATTCCTTTTTCATTTTTAAAAACCTCACACATACATTTCCTTACTTTGTTCTTCCTACAACATCTGTATAATTAGCACTGACAGTTCAATTCTCAATCTTGAATTTTTTAAAGTATTGAAAATAAGAATGTTGTTATGGCTTGTAAGACACCAGTCTGAAACTGGTAAACAGAAACACCTTTCATCTGAAGCCCAAGGGAACAGTGAAATGTCCCTTTGATTAGAGATGGTGAAACAATAAAAGCCATCACACAAACCACATGCCACACTGGAAGTCCTTCAGGAATGTGAATTATATAGGCTGATGTTAAATGCCAGAGTGGGAGGACTGACTTGACTGCAGTTTTCACATTTGTGCACATGTGCAGAGAAACTAAAAGAGATGCAGTAAGAAAAGAATAAGGCACAAGACATGCCAGAAAAGACAGGTGGAGTTACTCTGAGGAATGTGAGAAAACAGTTCTGGTTCTGAATACTGGTTGACTTAGATGTGGAACTATGAGAAAAATTGAACTATTAATTAACTGTTTCCTGATGTTTGATTCTTACGTGTTTAGAGGCACTCAGCTGCATTTATTTTTTCAAATTAATAGGATTGCATCTAATACCCGAGTACATCACCAATTCCTCTTAGCCAAGAAAGTATTTGACCACATCTTCTAGGCTATGTGTGAGATCAGATTTTAAAAAGCTTCCTCTTCTCATCACTTTTAAGACTCTCTCTGGAACAAAGTGAAGGTCAAGTCACATAAAGCAACAGCTGCCAAGCACTTTCTTAACTTTGATGTCCATGAGCCAGAAGTAATGGTGTGAAGAACACAGAAGAAAGTGCCAATGCAGAAAGGGGAACCTCTCCAGAGAGCAGAGTGCTGGTCTGCAAGAGACAACCGGAATTAACAAACTAGAAATAACGGGATGCAGGTTTTCACTTTTTCACATTTTCACAAATCCGAAGTATGAAATTATCCCATTACAGAAAACAGTGCAATGTAACCCAAGCAAAGTGAAAATCAAACAAATCCATTTTGGGTATCAGAGGGAATGACACTATAACTCTGAAATGTTACGCAGAATCTTTTAGGAAATTAAAATACCATTTGGGATTTCAAATCTGTGCATTAAAAATACATTGCAAGTCTTCAAGTGTTCACAACAATTCAAGATTTAAGTCAGGTTTTCCTTACATAGGCACAAAGCACTACAAAACAGTACATCAATGGATTGCATTTTGTGATGAGAAACCTCCGAACTTTCTGTGAAGTGCATTCTGTCATGATACAAGGTATTACTGCCAAGTAAGCAAAGGCATTCACGTACTCAATCTCCATCTTTTTTCTCCTGCAAAGCCCGATATATCTTACCCCTCAACAAAAGAGAAAGGCTGTTTTGTGTTCGGTCTCGTTACTTACAGTGACTTTCTGTGCCCAGCATTTCTAACAGGGAAAAGAGCATGGACATTAACAGGCTCCATGGCTTGGTCTGAATGCTGTAAACTGCAGCCGGTTTACCTTGTGGCACTTGGTCTTTGTGGCCTATTTCTAATCTCTCCCGTCAGATTCTTTGCTCAAATCCCCTCCAACTTCTCAACACAGTAGTTTTTTGTTAGCCTGCCTTTTCAACATGCATTGTCACTCCAGTATGCCCAAAAATGTCTCCTTTAATTTTTTTCCCTTTTGCCTGTTTCCTTCCCTCACTAGGAACTCCTACACCGTGCTGCTGATTTCCAACCATCTTTCTCCCACAACACAGCATATACTTTTCCAGAAAATGACAGTGTTATAATATAAATAGCATCCTCCTGGTCAGTCTGCTGAATACTCTTGTTAAAAGGCCCAAAGAAGCCTAAGTAGTTAGTTCTTAACTATATGAAAAAAATGGTCATAGAGATGTCAGCTTGATTTTCTCCAAGCTATGACTGTGTCTAAGACTGAAAGCAGATGATTGCTTGTGATCATGTTGGCATGTTTTAACAAGGCCATTATTTCACAAAAGGCTTAAACCACTGACTTAAGTAGCCCAAATTAAGCGCTCAGTCAGTATGATCTCACTCTACCCAAATTTGTTCAAAACATTTTCAGAGTTTTGACAAAATGGTTGCTTGACAAGTACTTTCTTCTAGCACATTGCCTATTCTCCCACAAGCATCATGGTGTTACTTGCATTTTTGTGTAACTTACAGGAATGCAGCCATGGGCTTATGGCTGACATAAACCTAATAATGCAGTCAGGTGACCTACTAATGCACAGACCTGGTATTAATACGCATAGAATCATAACCTGTATTGCTACCCTTACACCAAAATGCAGTGGCAAAGCATTGCACACTATTGCACATTGCAACACAACCAAAAATGAATTAAATTAGTGAAAGGAATGGTCTCTTTGTGCCATAAAGCTAAACTCAGAACAGTTTTACAACAATATAAGTCAATGTCGTCACTGTTCTAATTTACAGCTGTTTTAAGGCCAGTGTTGAAACACCAGTAAGAAGAAACCCACAAACATTTCTCGGAACTGTATATTGGTTTAATTAGTACATTTGTATAGAACACGTATTTCTAATGTTTTCCCATGTCATCATACAATAAACATTATACAATAAACATCATGCAATCATTAAAGTCAATACCAGAAACAAGTTCCAAGAAAGGCAAGAAACAGACAACAGCTAAAGATGAGAGTCTACTTTGATTTTGCATACTAAATATAACAACTAAATATTTCCTGAAAGGTTAGAAAAATGTGCTGATAGTTAAAAGCATACCTAGAAAATGGAAATGGATTCAAGAGTGAAACCAACAAATAATTAAAGGAATTCACAATATACTGCTAACAAGGAGCCAAAGGAACATATTGTTCTACTAGTGCAACAAATGCAAATAGTTAGTATCCCATTAACTGCTAGCCCTATTATAATATTATAGCTTTCTGTGCCTTGGTACAAATTGATCCTAGTAGTTAGAGCGTCCTTCACAGAACTCAGATAAAGTAGTGTGGAAAATGGAGGGCTGTAAAAATGATAATGTGATAATTCAAAGCATCTGTGACTGAAGATGCATAAACAGTAAAAAGGCTTAGAAACATGAGCTGCCAAGCAGCTCTGAAGCCAAGAGAAAAGAGAGGAGGAAAAAATCTCAAAAATATGACATCATCTTTTATTTTGCCCATAGTAGGGACTCAAACGTTCTGATTACAGTTGTACTCCTACAAGTCTGAGAGCATGTTATACTTAAGCAAGTAAGAAATGTCACTGAAGTCAAAATAATGGATTCACTAACCTAGGCATCACTTAATCAAGAGGTAAAAGGAAGAACTGTAAGTGTAACACGAGTTTATCCAAAACCAATTCTGTCCAACTACAAACATCTTATCTTGTAATATTACATATACAGCTGATATAAGTATGTATTTGGTTTATGTTGCAAGGTTTTGGTAGTGGGGGGACTACAGGGGTGGCTTCAGTGAGAAGATGCCAGAAGGTGCCACCGCTGGCCAAAGCTGAGCCCATCAGCAACATTGGTAGCGTCTCTGTAATAACATATTTAAGAAGGGTAAAAAACTGTGCAACAGCAGCTGGAAGAAAGGAGTGAGAGAAACAGTGTGAGAAACAGCCCTGCAGACACCAAGGTCAGTGAAGAAGGAGGGGGAGCCAGTGCTTCTAGAGCCACAGCAGAGATTCCCCTGCAGCCCAAGGTGAAGACCATGATGAGGCAGGCTGTCCCCCTGCAGCCCATGGAGGTTAGTGGCAGAGCAGATATTCACCTGCAGCCCATGGAGAACCCCACGCCAGAGCAGGGGAATGTGTCCTGAAGGAAGATGTGACCCTGTGGGGAGCCTGTGATGGGGCAGGCTCATGGCAGGAACTGTGACCCCATGGAGAGAGGAGCCCACGCTGGAGCAGGTTTGCTGGCAGGACTTGTGAC
>NW_008824284.1:403429-416342 GCF_000699105.1 Pygoscelis adeliae | reverse complement strand
TCTTGCAGAACTGCAGCCTGTGGGAAGGACCCACAGGAGAAGTTCATGGAGGACTGTCTCCCATGGGTGGGACCCAGTGCTGGAGCAGGAGAAGCGAGTGAGGAGGAATGAGCAGCAGAGACAACATGTGACGAACTGACCCCATCCCCATTCCCCATCCCCCTGCACCACTCAGTGGGGAGGAGGTAGAAGAATTGGGAGCGAAGCTGAGCCTGAGAAGAAAAGAGGGGTGGGGCGAAGGTGGTTTTTAGATTTGTCCTCATTTCTCATTATCCTATTCTGATTTTGAGTGGCAATAAACTAAATTAATTTCCGCAAGTCAAGTCTGGTTTGCCTGTGACAGTAATTAGTAAGTGACCTCCCTCTCCTTATCTCGACCCATAAGCTTTTTGTCATATTTTTCTCCTCTGTGTTGTTGATGGAGGGGGAGTGATAGAGTGGCTTGGTGGGCACCTGGCAGCCAGTCAAGGTCAACCCACCACAAAGTAATATCAATGCAACATAATTAGACCATTGTAAAACCCCTAACATAACACCACAAAAATTCCAAATTAAGAAAATACAAGGCTATAAAATACCATGACAGAAAATAAATAGATGAAAAACTGAATGACAGCTCATAACATCACAAAAAAAAGATTGTCATGTAGGAGTGCCTCATCTTGGATTACACGAAATCACAGAGTGTTTGTCTGGTGCCACAGAGACCACTGTTACAGTCTGTGTTTTATGTTAGCCCAAACTGAAGCAATATGAGAACACGGTAAATATTTACACAACAGGGCATCATCCTGGGAAGCTGCAATTCCAAATAGGACTTGGAAATCATGGTAGGTAAAAAGCTGAACATCAGTTCCTAGGTCAAGAGGACAAGCGCTCTTCCTGATCGGATTAACAGAGAAATCCCGAGGACTTCAATGACACACTGCAAGCACGTTACAATTACATTCAAATTCGGTGTCAACACTTTAAGGTGAAAGTTGATAAGTCAAAGAGAACTTGAAAAAACCACCAAAAAATAACGAAGTTGTAAAGCACGCTTTATGAGAACTTGAAGAATTTCAATCATCTCCTTTACTTCTAAAACAAAAGGGTAAAAGGTGATAAGTACCTAACAAAACTTATATAATCTCCATATAGCATAAGCAACATAAACATAACATCATCAAGTAGATGGAAGCTGAAGCTGTTTAAAGTCAGATCACACAGTACAAAACTATGTTACAAATCAAAACAGAATCTCCCTGATTGGCCATTTTAATTCAGGATTAGGTATTTTCTCATAATATTTAAATTCTAATTCAGAAAAATTACTTTAGTCTACACTAACAACTGTTCAGACTAGATGATCAAATTTCCCAAGGTCTTACAGGCTGTAAATCTATAAAATTAACCATGTGTCAGTGTTGGCAGCTTTGAATTTTCAATATGCTAACATTCAGAATCCCCTGAAAAGTGGAAGAATGTGCTAAGAAAGTAGCTATTTATTTCAAGACATTTTTATATAACCTTTTCTCAAGGATGTTACATGCAGGTCTGACAAAACACGTCTTCCCCCTTGGCTTTCTTATAGACAAATTAACAACACAGGCGTTCACAATACTAAATGTGTTTCATTTCATTTGCAGTTCTTGCTCTTCTTAAAGCACAAAAAACTCCAAAGATTTTGTGTCTGTAAAGAGGCTCATTAAAATTTCAGTGTGGAATATTGTACTCTCATTTTTTTCTTTGCTTTTTTCCCCTCCTATACTTATTGCCCCCTGAAAAGAAGAACGGTCAGAGTGAGCACTTGAAGGTGGTGGTTTCTATACTGGCAAGAGGCAGTGAGCAAAGATGTGGAAATGAGGGGAAAATGTGCCAGCTGCAGGGTGGTCTGATAGGAAATAAGAAAGAGCAGAGATGGACAAAACTTCTTCTGGGACTGTTTAGATGCTGCTTGGCACATACTGCTGCTGCTCTGGATGGACAGAATCTGGCATCAGCAAATCGACCAAAATACTGAGAGCAGATAAAACACATGCAATTCAAATGAAAAGGACCACAATTTAACAGGATTCACCTCAGCCAAGGTATGAATGAGTCTTTTCTGCAAAGCAAGTATCTTCATTGCTTCTTAAAGAAAGCTTGACAGACTAGTCGTTCCTTTTATATGCTTTTAAATGTGTTTAAATTTACATCATGAGCTTGGAATTTTCTTTTTAAAGTTATAAAATGAAATATAAAGCAGAAAACACCCCCTTCCTAGTACAAGAGAATTATTACAGGAATCTAGTATTGGTCAAGCAGTTAAGTAAAAAGCAAACTTATAACAGCTTTCCTACTGTTAAAGTTAGCATAAAAAGTAAATGAGACTCTGCTTCGTCTCAGGAGTTGAAAAGAGAAATTTGACGGAGATAAAAGCAACTGTAGGTCAGATCTCTTCTGTCCAACTTCAATCCCTCCTGCCCTCTTGCAGTTGCTTAGATAGATGACCTTCAAAGCTCTGTTAGGGCTTTAGAAGGCAATATCTTGCTGGGCAGCACAGCATAAACAGATTTTTTCCTGCCTTATTATATTGATGGGGGATATCATCTGGGAGTAATACTTATAATCCCACTAAAACTAATAAATCAACTTTGATGAAGCTGTTTACATGAGTGAGAATATTCAGAAGCACTACCTGCAAGATAAGGTAGAGAATCAACACTGATACAGAGAAGGCAGCTCAAGCTGGCCAAGGATACAATTTTTAAAGACAAGCCAGAAGATGGCAGAGATTACAGACAGAGAAGACTGATACCTACTGAACCAAAGGTGAAAACTAAAGAAAACTAAAAGTCTTAGCAAGAAACAGATTGCAGTAAATTTTTAAGTCCCCCAAGAGCCAATAAACACACACACACAAATATTTGGAAGGAGATCAAGTTTCATTTATAATGCAATGAAGCCAAAATAAAAAAGGCAAAAGGATGGAGGCTCTAGACTCGTAAAATACTTTCCATAGTTCAGAGATGTTATCCTTCCTGAAGTAGTCCACTCTGCCATTGATCAAAAGCTACACACACATATGCTATTAAGCTCCAGGAGTAAAGGGTCAGTGGGCTACAGCTGATTGATATTCTTCACTCTCTCCTGCAAAAATCCAATCTCCCCAGAAAAATATGGCTGACATTTAGAGTATACACATACTGTGGTATTTGCTAAGGTTTTAAAAAGTTATGAGTCTCAAATTCTGAGAAGGTGGCTTTTTTTTTCTGAATGCCTGATTAGTAGAGAGAGGAAAAGCCATATTCTGAAAACTTCTGGACACGCTTAACATGTTCCAGGCCTCACATATTATACAAAGGAAAATGGATTGCTGCAGCGTTCAAGTTCAGAGCTGCATCCTTCCCCCTCTGTACAGCAGTCTGAAAGAGCAGATGTTGAGAAGCACTTCTCACCCTGGGACTTGACTGTCAAATCTGAGACTTGGAAAGGAGCCAGAGGTAAAGTGGGAAGACACTGCACGGCTCCTCTTTAAGTTTTAGGAATCTCATCTTTTCTTTCATGTGGCTTTGGGTAGCTTCCCTGACAGAGGCAGGCAGTAGAAAGGTCAGGTTTTTTCCTACAGCATTGACATTCAAAAAAGAGGAGTCAGACACTTAGCTTCCTTTTTCTTCAGTGGCTGTAAAGCTATTTTATGTAGCATAGGAAGCATTTTCAATCTATTTAAAGAAAGCTTTCAATAAGATCTCTTAAACTTCGCAAATTTTTACATGGTATTGTTAAATTGAGCCTCATGAGACTAAAGCCATTGAATTGTAAATCTGTAATGTCCAAAACAGGAATAACAGTCAGTCTGAAACAGGCAGGGATGCAAAGTTGGCTTCCCTAAGTGTGGACAGTGGGAGCTGCTGTATCTTCTGCTTTGCTCCCAATTATATTCCTCCAAGCACGGTCCCACAGGGATCATTAATTACAGCGTATTCGTCACAGCCGACAGAGAAGCAGCATGTCATGAAACATCAGGTTTGATAGGGAAGGGAAAAAAGAAAGAAAACAGATGTATACTGCAGCCGTGAATTTTAAGACTTTGCTATTGGAGAGAGAGAGAGTTCATGCTATGAGATAACTAAATGCAATCATGTTTTTTCTCCAAACTGCTCCTCAGAACTTCATCGTGCACCTCACCAATTTTCCCCTCTTTGTCCCATTGGTTCTTACCATTCTTTTTAGACACTTTTTTGGCTCTTACGCCTTCCATCTTGTTTCCTGTTTTCTTATTCTGATTGCTTTATTTCAGCTTATTTAAACAAAAGACTGTTGTTGCACTATAGATCTAGAAAACCCCATTATAAAAGTGCAGACTAAAACCAATCTACAATCTTCTGCTTTTAAATCTAAGGAGAGACTATGTTTAAGGTTCCCAGATATATAATAATTTCAGGGAGTAACACACCAAGTCTATAAACCTCCTGCTAATTTATAGCTCAAAACTGATCAAGAGATGACTAAAACCTGAAGAGTGTTTCTGTTTTACAACATTTTTTAAGTTCCACTGAATTTCATCTTTTATAAATGTGACTTCAAAACATAGCATGATCATTTATAGGGAATGCAAGGACAGAGACATCTTGTGGTAATAACAAGAAGTATGCAAACAAATGCACTTTTATATACTGAAAATGCCCTTCAGATACATGAAATAAACTGGGTTTACTACAACTTTTCAAAGTAATCTCAAAACAAAAACTTTCACATTAAAATATTGAAATGCTTCACTGATAAAAAAGTTTATTATTTTAAAGAATTGTTTGGAGGTTTTATTGACCAAAGCAACATTATTGAAATTGTTATGTACGGTTAAAAAAAAAAAAAAAAACAACTGTTAAAAAAGATTCGGCTGTAATTGCAGCAAACATAAGCAGCTTCTATAATTTTAAATTACCTAGAAAAGAAATTTAACCAAACAAATATAAATGAAATGAGTGTCCTTTTACAGAAGAATACTTCAAAAAATCCCTGGTAGAGTGGAAATGAAACGGTGCATCTAAATTGCAGCAAGGAAAAGTCAGGACAGATGTTGTTTCTCCCTGTGGTGGTCTCTGAAGACGACTAGGTCAACATTAGAAGTGATGGCTAGAAGTGACACAGGTATAGCAAGACAGTGTGGACTCTCCTCCTGTGGTTGGTCTCCATGCTGGTTTTCTGTCATTCAGTTTCTTCATCTTAAAAAGAAAGGTGCTTTTTATCACCTCTGGGAAACATTTTGAGTTTCTGCTGGCAGCATTATCCTCTACTTTCAACACAAATGGGATCCAGAGCACCATGAAAAATACCTTTTCACTGTTGAGGCTCCAGTGAGGTTTATCAGGTAAAAATGGATAAATTAAGAAAGGCAGTATTTATATTGATCCATGACAACATTGAATACTCTAGAAATGGGAATGATTACAGCATTTGTAAATTTCCAGGAATCCAGACGAGTCTATCCTATTGGTAAATAAATGTCATTGATCAATATTCTTTTAAGTGAAATAAATAAATAAATATATTAGATCTGGAGATTACAGGAAAACATTTCAGTGCTACAAAACATTGTTCAGTGCTGAATGACTGAGGGGTCATGAGGTTCAGGGAGGTTAAACACTTCAGCTATGATCACAGATCAAGGTCAGACACCAGCTTTGGAAAAATGTCTCACACCCCAAGCTGCAGCTTTTAACAGAAGCTGACATAATCTTATATAGGCATATTATCCCTTAGTTTACTGGCATAAAAGCATCCATGCATGAGATGCTAATTGTTACAAGTTGCCATGAAAATAGAAAGGACTATCTCCAAAAATATTTGAAAGAGATGTTGAGAGCAACGTAAGGCATATGTCTATATTTCCCTCTGGAATGTGAGAAAACAAATACACTAGTATTTTCAAATAGAGCACTAAATTCCTGTGAGTAGCTTTACCACACCTTGTCAAAACAAGATCTCTTGCATGATACCAGAGGAAAGAACAATACTGGGTCTGAAATGCTGAATGAGGTTGTAGAGTGACAATGGAGGAGATCGCTATTAACTGACTTGGAAGACATCACAGGCTGTTTTGCCAGACGTCTAGAAAGTCAGACATACATGGGACAGGCAACATACAGTCCAGGAAGTGTGCTGCTCCTATTGCCATTATTTTTTACTAATGTTATTCCCGTCTTCTGAAGACCAAAAATCTTGGCCTAATGCAGCTTTCCAAAGATTGCAGAGGAGGGAGAAAACAGATGCGGTCAAGATCACTCGTTTCTGCTTTCATGAAATTTTACCACAGCTATTTATATTTTTTAAAATACTGTTAAAGGAAACATTTTGTTTCACCTCTAACCAGGAGACAGTCATTTTTCATATCAATGGCTTGATAGCTTGATAGTTTTAACCCAATTCCCAATTATGAGTACAGCTTCAAGTCAGAACACATATATTGATTTTTTTAAAATCAAATGTAACAGCTTTAAAAAAGATAAAATTTTGTAAAGGGAAGGTAATCATCCTGCTACCTACTTCAGGCTGTAAACTATGATAACACGGAAGAATGAAACATAACAAAAATTTCTGAGATCCACCATCGAAGAGATAATTAGTAAGGAAACAAAGCCAAATTAAACACTGCACTTGTGACACAAGCAGTTTTTAGAGTCATGCTCTCCTTCTCTCTCACAATTCTTTTCAGCTAAACCACAGCTTTCACATTAATCATAAACCAAAAGAATACTGCCTAGCAAAAATAATGGATATGAAATAAGGAGGAAAATAACTGATTAATGAAGGGAAGTCAAATGTTCCTGAAGAGCTCTGACTGCCAGTGCTGTCCACGGCCAAGGAAGATAGAAGAATTCAAAGGTTTTGCCAGGAAGCACTGCAGGGATGGCTGGCGATAATGAGCTTCTCACCTGGCATGAGTTCAAGTAAATGCAACGTTTCAGCTAAACAGGGTAAGAATGCTGTTAGGGATAGAAACATTACATGCCTGTGAGTTTGAAAACTCAGAATACAGTTTATACATCCTGCAAGGGAGTTAAAACAGCGACTAGTAACTCAAACATGCTGCGATGCTGTAAAATTGATAGAATTGGGGTGTTCTGGCTTTTTACTTTTCTACTGCAGGGATAATCAAGGAAAGGAAACTAACTCAGCAGTCTTTCAAGGTGATGGAATTATTTATTTGTGTGACAGAAACACAGTACACAGAGTATGCGTAGTGGAATACAGCATAACTCAGACCACCGATGCGATCCAGATATGTACACCTGTGCACGGAGGTACACACCCAGCCAGTCACATTCTGGCATGGAGTGGTTGTGACCTGTAAGCGGTACCCTGAGGGCATGTAAGGTGAGCACCTCGCTCACCAAAATAACCCTTGTCTTTGCCTTCAACAAACAAAACAGCTTCTTTAGGATAGTGGAAAGTAACCCGAAGAATAGACGTACACTTACTGCTCTTTGGACTACTGTCCTGTTACTGCCTGCACTGCATGTCCCGTTCAAACCACCCTACATCCATCAAGCATTTTCCCTCTCTGCTTCATTGAAATGTTGAGTCTGTCTTTGCTTGGGAATCACTTCTTCAATGACTGTCTCAGATTATTGGTTTCTCTCTTGCCCTTGCACCAAGAGAAATCCAGAGGGATGTACTTCTTACTTCTACTTGAACACAGATTTAAGAGTGGATGATCTGTGTCCTTTCACTGTTCTCTCCTCTCCAAAAGAAATAATATTCACAGTAACAGTCCAGCTACCTTGCATTTTTTTCAGATCAGCAGGGAGAACAGTATTATGCTGCAAGAACTGGACTTGCCCAGGATTCAGAAGAAAGTCAACTTAAAAGACTGTTCAATCAGAATTGATTACATTTACATTTTACTGTAGATAAGAAAAATCTCCTTTTATGTAATCTCTCAGGAATAACTAAAGCATGAGGAAAAAAAAAAAAAACTGAAAGAGCATAATAGGGTCATCCATACACTTCTGCAATGGTTGTAAAGGAACACAGATTTACCCTTGGAAATCTACAGCTGGACTTATATTAAAAGAAATCTTTCCATGCCAATATTTTCTGCTGTCACAGACATACCACTGAAAACAGAATATTTTAACAGAAAGTGCAGATATTATTCTGTGTCATCATCTTCCTTAAGTACACCCAATAAAACATTTGCAGGGACTTTTTGCAGGGGTGACAGAAGGAAAAAAAATCTGAAATATGATTATGGACCTCAACAGTGTGCTGCTTAGGTAAGTAGTAATAGTGCTCATTCCCTCACAACTGGTAACCAGGTGCGTTCAGAAAAATAAACCTGCTAGCGTTTCAACAGATGTATACAAGAAACAACATTGTAGCACTGTCAAGGCTGGAGGGAGTAAGAGAAAACTGAGCAAAAAAAAAAACCAGTTCAGGCAAGAGAGAAAAGCAGAAGACATGAAGAAGAATATAGAGGTTAAAAAAAACCAACCACAACAAGAAAAAATACCTCCCCCCCAAACATACTCATTGCTATTGGCCTTCAGGCAATCTGTCAATATTAAAAGTAACCTCTGCCAATACATTTTTCTCCTCAAAGCAGTATTTTCTCACTAATGCACCTGCTGCAAATATTGTTTGATATATAATCACTTCGCTAAACTTTTCAATAAAATACTGCCCATTCTGGGTGGAATGAGGTGTTGTTAACAAATTTTCTGTCACAGCTATCACGGTAATCCTACAACCAGCACAAACCTACACACCACCCCTACTAAGGCCATACAAGGGTCGAGACAAGACAGCCGTGCATTGCCTAACAGTCCCGCTTACCCATCCCGGGTGCCTAGTCACCTTTTTACAGCAGCATCACCTCCTTGGCTAATATTTGGTTAATGGCCTATTATATCCAGCTCCTTTTCTGCCATATGTTTGTCTGATGCTGAGTTTAGAGACACGCAAAGCAGAGGACTGCTGGCTGTGGCTGTATGCCAGGGATGGTGAAATAGTCCCTCTCACCTTCCCTTGCCTGGGTTGTCTTGCAAAGGAAAGGTTGTAAGGAAACAAAGCCAAATGTTCCAATGTTCAAAGGTAAGACGGATTTAGGATTACTGCATTTGTATACGAGATCAACCCTAACCATCCACAAGTATTTTAGAGGGTGAGTAGTAAAAAGGCAGCAAAAATAAGAATGGCTTTCACCCACAGCAGCTGTGCAACTGGAGAGAGCAGTGAATGTAGCAGCTGGCCTGCCTACCATCCACTGCAGAATGACTTCTGCAGCCTCTGTAACTGCGTAAGTGCTAAGAGAAAGGTCTTTAACCCCAAGCCTTTGCAGAAGCTACATTATCTGAACATTGTATGAGTCATTCCAAATACCAGAAAAGGTAAAATGGTGGATCAGGAAAGCATCAGGTATCCGGCTCTGCACTCAGATCATTCCTCCAGGCTGAAACACTCTGTTTCACTGCTGGCTGGACAAACTGAGCAAGATTTGGCACAGAACTGAACTAGCACCGCTACCTCTCTGCTGTGAATAAAGTGAAACATGGGCCATGCAGGCTGTGTGCAGACTTTCCTCCACTAATAGGTTAGAGTACCTGCACTTTTTCCTGTCACTAGACATTGAGTCTTTCACACTGTATGTAAAGCATTGACTACTGAGGTACTGCTCATTTAAAAAAAAAATCTTGAGAAAAACACAACTATAAAAACTGCCTATCCCATTGTAAGAACCAAATTTTTTAAGAAATGTAAAGGATCCCAGCTGAATTTTTTTTCCAAGCATTTAAATTGTTGTTGAGCAATTCACATTACCCAGCATCACTTAAATACTAGTTTATCCTACTTATCACACCAAATTCCTTTTTAAAGTGCTTTGAAACCTTCAGTTGCTTAACATGTGTTTTTGCTTTGTTAACAATTACCACAGTCTGGGTAATTCTTAAGTATTTTTGACAGCCAGAGCAGCAAAATGTCTGTATCAATCTACATGCTTTTACAGACCCTTTATAATCAAGAACCTGTGTTTAACTGCTATTTAAAACTTACGCTGTCAAAAAGCACAAGCTCATTGTGGTAGGCACAGGATAGATATGTAATAGATTACAATCCCTGCACAAATGCATTTAATTTTAACTCAATCAAATATACTGGATAAATGACTTAATTCTTCTCACTTCCCTTCTCAGAAACTATTTATGTTCTTTTACATATACCATTGACAGAACTGCTACATAATGTTATACTTAATTTAATGAGGTCAACAGTTGCACAGGATTGCTCAAATAAATGCAGCTAATTCACAAGACTTGAATTTTCATGAATTAGTCTAAACAATTTTTATGTTCATTTGACCTCAGGAGCAGAGGTCTATGCTCTAAAGTATCCACACCTCCTGCCTTCAAATAAACAAAGAGAGGCATTTTTGGAGAAAACTAGTTTGGAAGACAGAAAGAGAAAGCAAACAACCATATCAAATATTCCAACATGGAACAGAAAATGCCATGAATTTCATTCATTTTGGGTTATGTTGGGTTTCACACAATCCCCAGGCATGGGTAGCTGTTGCTATAGGCAGAGATGTTCAGACGTCTCTGCACCACAAGCCTGAGACCAAAAGCAACAGGAGACACATGGAAATGACCTAATACGATAACCACACCTCATACTTAGTCATGAGGTTTAGCTGAACAAGTAAGATCGGATCACACAGCCATAGGTAGCAAACAGACCCAGGAAAAGCAAATGGAGAGGAGCTGGCAGTCCTGATGAGGAGATGGGGTGGCACTAGCTGCAGCTGCCAGCTCTCTACTCTGCTTCACTAAGATGGAAGTGGCCGAGCTTTTTGAGCA
Source organism: Pygoscelis adeliae (assembly GCF_000699105.1). Taxonomy (NCBI): domain Eukaryota; kingdom Metazoa; phylum Chordata; class Aves; order Sphenisciformes; family Spheniscidae; genus Pygoscelis; species Pygoscelis adeliae. The sequence continues at coordinate 405,522 of NW_008824284.1, read as the reverse complement.
GTGTTCACTCTCAGGGCAGCAGTCTCCCCATACATTAAGATGCTACTTAGACTGTCAGTTTCCTCTTTGGCTATGTGAGCAAGTATAGTGTAGCTCAGTTCACTGATAATGCATATCAATTAACAACTGGAAAATACGCTGTGTATTATTGCCACTGCTGTATGAAATATTTCTAATTGTTTCTAAATCAAAAGGCATTGTCTAGGTTTACAACAAAGCAATAGTAGTACATGCTATTTGTTACTATTAAGTACCTCCAACCTACAATTACATTGAACTCAATGTGCTATCACTTCTTTAATTTAGAGGAAACAAATTGCCAGCATACTTGCCACCGAACTGCATTAATCCGAGTAATATTCAAGGGGCAATGTACACAATGTGACCAATGCTGAGCTAGTCATTATGTCAGTTGGGCATGCCCCAAATGTTTTGACAATTATATCAACATCTCCCAGAGTATGATGCCATAGTTAACCCTTTCTCTTCTTGACACTGCTCAAGGTTTGCACGACTTATCTCACCAGCAGTGCTGCTGGAATGTTCTACACCTACTGCTCTTTAAGAAGCAGTATTTTCGTCTCCATTGTTTAAAAATCAGAAGACAAAAAGAGACCTTTATGTCAGCAGAATGCAGGTAGGGAATTTCACGCAGTCGAATGGTCCTACCAAAGGCTTCCTCCTTAATGGTTGTCATGGTTTAACCTCAGTTGGCAACTGAGCACCACGCAGCCGCTCGCTCACTCCCCCCGCAGTGGGATGGGGGAGAGAATTGGAAGGGTAAAAGGAAGAAAACTCGTGGGTTGAGATAAAGACAGTTTAACAGGGAAAGCAAAAGCCGCGCACGCAAGCAAAGCAAAACAAGGAATTCATTCACTCCTTCCCATCGGCAGGCAGGTGTTCAGCCATCTCCAGGACAGCAGGGCTCCATCACGCGTAACGGTGACTTGGGAAGACAAACGCCATCACTCCAAACGTCCCCCCCTTCCTTCTTCTTCCCCCAGCTTTATATACTGAGCATGACGTCCCATGGTATGGAATATCCCGTTGGCCAGTTTGGGTCAGCTGTCCTGGCTGTGCCCCCTCCCAGCTTCTTGTGCACCTCCAGCCTTCTCAGTTGGTAGAGCACGAGAAACTGAAAAGTCCTCGGCTAGTGTAAACACTACCTAGCAACAACTAAAACATCAGTGTGTTATCAACATCGTTCTCACCCTAAATCCAAACCACAGCACTGTACCAGCTGCTAGGAAGGAAATTAACTCTATCCCTGTTGAAACCAGGACAATGGTTAATGTCAAGGAAATCATTAATAACAAAATTGGACATTTAAAATGTTATAACAAATAACAAAATTAGCATCATGAAAAAACCTTGTTCTTCCCATTTCCAGGTCTCTGAACAAATCCCTGACTGTCAGATGCCATTTTGACCATTGTGTCCTCCAAACAGCAAGTAGGAGGCTTAGCACAGTTATCAGGTTAAAGCCTTGAGTTAGTTCACAGGTACACAGGTAGTATCTCAGACTTACATGCATTAATGCTGTAAATTCTCCAAGCAGAAGAGGAGAGCCAAACCACATAGCTAATATATATAAATCTCATCATCTCCACACAGAAAAGCTTCATGATCGTCGTGGTGTAACCCCAGCCGGCAATGAAGTACCACACAGCCGCTTGCTCACTCCCCCCCAGTGGGATGGGGGAGAGAATAAGGGTGAAAGTGAGAAAACTCGTGGGTTGAGATAAAAACAGTTTAACAGGGAAAGTAAAAGCCACGCACATGAGCAAAGCAAAACAAGGAATCTATTAACTCCTTACCATCGGCAGGCAGGTGTCCAGCCATCTCCAGGAAAGCAGGGCTCCATCACATGTAACGGTTACTTGGGAAGACAAATGCCATCACTCTGAACATCCCTCCCTTCCTTCTTCTTCCCCCAGCTTTATATGCTGAGCATGACGTCATGTGGTATGGAATATCCCTTTGGTCAGTTGGGGTCAGCTGTCCCGGCTGTGTCCCCTCACAGCTTCTTGTGCCCCCCCAGCCTACTCGCTGGTGGGGTGGGGTGGGAAGCAGAAAAGGCCTTGACTCTGTGT
>NW_008824284.1:398005-402248 GCF_000699105.1 Pygoscelis adeliae | reverse complement strand
GGGCTCCATCACATGTAACGGTTACTTGGGAAGACAAATGCCATCACTCTGAACATCCCTCCCTTCCTTCTTCTTCCCCCAGCTTTATATGCTGAGCATGACGTCATGTGGTATGGAATATCCCTTTGGTCAGTTGGGGTCAGCTGTCCCGGCTGTGTCCCCTCACAGCTTCTTGTGCCCCCCCAGCCTACTCGCTGGTGGGGTGGGGTGGGAAGCAGAAAAGGCCTTGACTCTGTGTCAGCACTGCTCAGCAGTAACTAAAACATCCCTGTATTATCAATACTGTTTCCAGCACAAATCCAAAACACAGCCCTGTACTAGCTACTAGGAAGAAAATTAACTCTATCCCAGCCAAAGCCAGCACAGTCATGTTTTCAGAGCAAGCCTCCACCGAAGCCAGTATAGCGACCGCCGTTCGGCAAACAGACACCAGGTTAGCTTTAACCAAGCTGCTGCAGGTGCTTGCAGAAGTACAGAGGTCAGCATGAGCTGTATGGCCCATTCAGCTCTGCTTCTCACCAGCCCCGACGCGCTGCTCTGCAGTCCCTGGAATTCCCTCTGCCAGGCAGCTCTGTGGCTGCAGGAATGACTGCAGAGCTTCACCTGCTGAAACTGAATCTGGTCTTCCCGCAAGCCTAGTAGTTCAAACAGAAAACGCAGAAGAAAACGTTGCTCTGAATGAAAGATATTAAAGGACATAAGGAGGTCTGGGGCAACCAGCACCAATCTCACTAAGGCTCCCTCCCAGTATCAAATAGCATTAAAATCTCAAAGATGCTTTCCACAAAATCCCTAACTCAAATTCCACGGTTTCCTCCTATCTAGTGAGTTAAGCGAGCCTGAAATAATTCATCTTTGTCTTTTGAGTCATCTTTGAAGTAAATATCAACAACCAAACTCCCTGGCAGTGTGGTATGACCGCAAAAATCAGCATGAAAGAGAAATGCATTTTACAGGCAGAGGAGATGCATCTTCAGGTTTAGACTAAAGAACTAGAGTAGTCGACACATGAAAGCTATTCAAAACACTATTTGTATATACCCAGCTACCATGTTGAGACTTGCAGAAAAGGCAGATAAGGAGGACAGTGCCAGGTAAGAAAAGAGGGTAGGCACAAATAAATTTTGTATGTACAGGGCCAAGTTGAATGAGAATCTTGAAACTCAAGAGGTTTGCACTAGATCCTGAAATTAGTGTCTTGAAAAGAAGGACCACCAGAAATTGCTAACAATTGCTATTGGACATCAGACTTCATTGCCACATAGCTGCCACTATGCAGTAGGCTAGCACTGGGGGGTTATTTTGCCTCTCAGTCAATTCACAGAATTTCACTTCAATGTTGAGATCGTATGGATGTATGTAAGAAACATTTTTTAATGATCAGCTCTGAGCTGATTTCAATGACACTTTTCCACATCCAGAAAATATGATGAGGAAAGAAAGATTGCTAACGAAAGAGAGACTTACTTTGTCTTTGTTGGCTTACAAACTTGTGAACTTCCAACTTGAAATAGCATTTTAAAACATTAATAATTTTAACACAGTCAGTAAGAAGATTAATATGCCCATATGCTTGTATCAGAAATAGTGTGGCCAGCAGGAGTAGGGAAGTGATCGTGCCCCTGTACTCGGCACTGGTGAGGCCGCACCTCGAATACTGTGTTCAGTTTTGGGCCCCTCCCTACAAGAAGGATGTTGAGATGCTGGAGCATGTCCAAAGAAGAAAAACAAAACTGGTGGTCTAGAGAACAAGTCCTGTGATGAGCGGCTGAGGGAACTGGGCTTGTTTAGCCTGGAGAAAAGGAGGCTGAGGGGAGACCTCATTGCTCTCTACAACTACCTGAAAGGAGGTTGTAGCGAGGTGGGTGTCGGTCTCTTCTCCCAAATAGCAAGTGATAGGACAAGAGGAAACAGCCTCAAGTTGCACCAGGGGCAGTTTAGATTGGATATTAGGAAAAATTTCTTCACCGAAAGGGTTGTCAAGCACTGGAACAGGCTGCCCAGGGAAGTGGTTGAGTCACCACCCCTGGAGGTATTTAAAAGACGTGTAGATGTGGTGCTTAGGGACCTGATTTAGTGGTGGACTTGGCAGTGTTAGGTTAATGGTTGGACTCGATATTAAAGGTCTTTTCCAACCTAAATTATTCTATGATTCTATGATTTTATTCATACGAATAATGCAAACACATTAATAAAATGCTGAAAAAGAGTAACTAAAAAATTGATTCATAATCCAGATCGATATGTCAAAAAAACATTTCTAATGGCTTCCAAATTTTTCGCCAAACTAGTGCAGAGGCACTGGAAATATCTCTTTGCATTTAGAAAAGATTCATTCATAAAGATCATAATTTTGTATGACCTAATGCCTTAAAAAATTCCTGCATTGAATACGGAAGATCTATTACACAAAAGTTTTGAAATGACAGAGTAGAAAAACATGCATACTACTGAATACAAATATGCCTACCATCTAAAACTTTAAGGTCTTCTTCATGGCTGCTTGGATTTTCACAGCAGTGATGAATCGTACCCATTCTCCAAAACCAAAAGTAGAAGATTTTCCCTTAGTTGTGAGCAGCTCAAACAGGTATATTTTAATCATACCACCCGGTCCATGAGACACAGTAGAACAAACCTTGACCTTGTCCAGCAAAGAAATGTTCATCATGACCAGCCAGGGTGCAGGTTCAGTAATAATTCAGATGAAAAATACAATTCCCTAATGGAATTATTTCAAATATGAAGGGGGAGGGCATTAAAAAAAAGCATATAGTTTTCATGGTTTCTTACTCCTTTAGATAAGCACCTTTTCTTTCAAGCAATGATGATTCAAGTAATTTAGCAGTTAACATAAGAGTAATGTTCTATACATCACTTTGAATCAAAGATGGCAAAGTATAACCGTTTCTCTATCCTCTGATATGGTTAGCTACGGGAACTGTAGTGCCTTCAGTATATGTGATTATAGCAAAACAGAGGATGATAATAGCACAGATATTGTTTCCACAAAGACACACAACAGTTTTAACTTGATTGTTTCCATTTGCTCAATACATAAGTCAATTAAATGGATGTTACTGGAGCCAGGGAATATTAATACTTGTCATGTTAGAAGAATAGCACTGTACAGATAGAACCAATATGATAAGGCTGCACCTGGCAACTAAGCACCATCTTATGACAGCTCATATTGTTAGATCCTCATCTAGTTTATTTTTGGCGTTTCCTAATTTGATCCAAATTTGGATTTCTCTTTTGTTCTTAATTTAAAGTGCTGGATCACTACAGAGTTTTAGAAGCCATGAACTTTCAATGATTTTTAAAGTCATCAACATATTTCTTAATTCTTGGATTTTATCATGATGAGAGAAGTCTTCTATCAAGATACATCAATGAGAGGAGTAATTATTCAAAAGGTAACCTGCAGCTTCATAAGTCTGAAAATTACCAACCTAGATTTTGCCATGGAAACACCTCAGCAGGTCAAAAAAATGTATTGTTATCTCCCTTATCAGAAAGAATAAATGTCACTTCAAAAGGGCAGTGTTAAATGTTGGTACGATACCTTCAGAGCCCATTGGGATAGCTTCCTCAGGACAGGCAAAGCACCAGATCACATGATTTGCAGTGTTCACTCTAGGAATAACAGCGACATATCTCAAGTTCTCCCAGTTAGGAGATAAAAGGGAAGAGAAAACCCACTCCCACTCTGGAGATTAAGACACTGTGGGATTTGACACAGTATGTCTTTAGTAAGAAAGACATTCACAATTCTGCAGCAGAAAGGAATGTTGTTATTAACAGAGGATATTTGGAAAAGATTAAGGTTGCATGTTTGTTTGTTTTCAGGGCAAGATATTAATTCCCCAGTGTAGCTTCTACCTCGCTCAGTTCAGTGCAATAAAATTACGGACTGGTTATCAGCAGATTTCTCTCATACAGACGCTGAATCTTAAATAGACAAAACCGGATGCCTAAGAAGACAAGACAGAAACACCGCAGACTTTATAAAAGACACTGTAAAAGTGAAAATCTTCCCTCTGACTCACTAAGCATGTAAGCTGAGGCTACTCAAATTTTACCAAGATCTAACAGGGAATTTTTCTGAGCTCAGCAATGTGCCAGCTCCAGTTCAATGAGATTATCTAAATTTTATCTGCCTTGTGTGAATGCAGATGGTGGCGGCGCACTACTACTGTTTGCGAAAGTCTGGGGAACAGTGAGAAATGTTGAATTTCCT
>NW_008824284.1:389122-397979 GCF_000699105.1 Pygoscelis adeliae | reverse complement strand
CACAGGGGCACTTGCCAAGATCCAGGTAAAATTTACATAACATGCACATCTCAGCACACCATTTTAACATTCTGCGTTCAGTTGTAAAATGGAAGAAGAAAATAATAATCAATGGCTGCTTCAGTGAGAAACTGACAAAATGGAACAAATTGTCATTATTGCCTACGCTTGGCACCCATGATACCACTTGAGAGAGGAGAATCCAACAATCATACATGCAGCAGGAAGAAATCCTGGGGCACTTTAGCACCAAGACAAACCAGTCATCTTGACTAATACATGTAGATTTTTGCAAATTGATCTATCCTTTAAATTACTCTAGAATTGTTAACAAATTAGTCTTTCCAACAATGTAGTTATCATCTTTGCCTTTGCTAAATAAACACTACATTCATGCCTAACAAGGGAATTTCCATTTTAGCTCTCAGAGGAGATTTAATGTATTCATGTTATTAATGATTTATAACATTTTCCCTCAGATTTCACTCATTCTGCTGCTGAAGATTCTTTTTTAAATTAGTTCTTCTGTGACAGATGTCTATGTGTGACTTTAAAGAGACATTCATGTAGGGGACTGTCATCAGCATATTGGGGAAATATTTGAAATATTTAAGAGAGTATTATTAATGCAACAAAGAAGATCAGAGTAATGAATGAAGAAACACAGCATTGGAACCAAAGTCTATTTTTTCATTATTAGAAAGAAATTCCCATCCAAGCATTCCTGAAATTTTCAGATGTTCTAGACCCAGTTATATAGAAGTTATTGCATATCCTCAGACTTATAAAAGACTGGAATTCTTACACAGTTCTGCTTTGGGTATCTTTAGACTACAGCTCTCCTGAGGAAATGGGAAATGGAAAGAGAAAACAAACTCCCAGTTGTTTGCACAGTACAGTAGGGCTTTGGAAACGTAGTTTAAGAACCTGCTGTACTCATCTGTTACATGGCCATGAGCAAGTCAGGTAGCTTCTGTGTGCCAAATTTCTCCATTATTCTGATGAGTTTAAAAGTTATGAAAATGGAAGCTACGTAAAAAATACCAGCAGGAAGGCAAGTACTGATAAATACCAAATCAAACCCAGAATCCCCATGAAAGACCTTTTAAAAAAAATCCACCAAAAAAACCTAGACACCACTCCTTTTGAAGATCTTCTGAAACCAAACACTGTAGAAAATTTAGGATGCAAAATAACTGTTTTAACCAGTAGTAACTTTAGCCTAGAAAAATAACTAATATTGTGGGTTTAATTACTTCAAGTTAAGAGTATGCATCTGCAAGCTTTTTTTTTTCTTGAACTTTTTTCTTGCTGTGTTTGAATGAGAATGAAATTTAGCATAATCACATATAGAAATACTGGAGGAAGATACTGATGTCTGAGTCTCCCAAAGAAAGGGTTCCATCTGGCTGTATTGCCAGAATAGAGTTAATACTCATTCAGGAATCTGTAAGAAGCAGTCTACAGCACTGCTGATGATTTCATTCTCCTTCTTGTCTGGCTGGATTTTTAATTAAACAAAAACTTTCAAGGAAGTTATTATCAGAGCCTATTTTTCTGGTTCTTTGAAATGATTGATTAGCATCACTCCACTTATTTTGTAACAGTACTAGCAATCAATGAAAGCAATTACACTCATAATAGAGTACACAGAGAAACACAAGACTTGATGACCCTTTAAAACTTCAATTATCCTTGTAGCTAAATAATATTGCTAAAACACTCCATCTGTATTAATGATTTATACTGTTGACCAGTCCTACTGTGCTTAACCACTTACTACACTAATTAGACAGGCTACTTGGAGTTTCTGGCTTTTCCCTCATTTTGGATTACAGAACATTGCCTTCATGTAACAGGTTTTCAGTGGGTAACGACAGGTAGTAATGTGCCTGTAATTTTGTTTTTATCAGAACATTGTTTTCATTATCTGGCCATAAAAAATATCTGGAAAACAATATTGATATTCTAACTGCACAAGACATAAACAACATTTCTGAACAAGCAACACATTTTCCTTCTTCATTTAAATGTAAACAAGCGGTTACACAGAAAGCAGCATTGAGATGTATGTTCATCTGACAGATCTATGTCTTAGAATACCTGTGTAGTGGTTTTTACCACATGGATCTCAAAAGTTTGAGCAATGTATTTGTTGCTTTCCATACCTCACGAATCTGTGCCAGGACCATAGCAGAGGCACTTAATTTCCCGCAGACAATAGATCCGTGTCTGAAACAACTAAAATTCCAGCTTCATTTGTTGGAGAGCACACCTTCCTCACCAGCTCCTTCCCCTTGCCTCATATGCCCAGAGGAGCTCCCAGGTCGCTGAACAGGTGAACCAGAATGGGTTTTAACTGGCAGCCTAAATTGGAGGTCACCATCTGAGATTATCAGGACTCTTTATATATATTTGAATGCCAGTTCTTCGTATTATAAGCGTCAAAGGAGTAATCAGCAGTTTGAAGACACAGGGTGTGCACAAAGTTAATGTAGTGTTTAATTAATTCCAGTCTACATAACAATGCTTGTTAATCAAATCAGAATTTCAAATTGTGTCTACATTTGCATATTCCTTCATGACCACAAAAAAGCAAAATAATAGATTGTTTAAAGGTGTATTGTTGGTTGGAGTTAAAGAGTGATGATACAGTGTTTGTGATCAGCAAACCAAGCATTATTTATAGCACTGAATTTATTAATTACTGATAACATCCATGCCCATCTTTGTATCAGCAGAATTTCACTAAATACTACTTACCTTACAAAAGTGTTTCTCAAAGTGCAGTTTCTACTGCCATGGTGACTTCAGCTACTTGACACGTTTGTCTTGCTCCAAAATAACCTTAAAAAAACACATAAATGCTAAAATCCAAGCAAGAAGCATTAGAAGTTTCAAACTACCATTATGAAGAAGAAACCAAACAGAACAACTTCTATGTCTGCTAAAATCACTGGTTACAGGCAGGAAACAGTGGCATAGCAAAGCTGCTCTCAGGAAGACACAGTTACTGACAGTAAAACCAAGGAGGCTGGAATGCATATGTAGTACATCTGAAAACACAGCATAGGCTGTGTTTTGTTTTCAAGAGAGATGTGTTTATCTGTGTGCCTCTTGCACCTTCAAACATGGTGATTAATTCCAGGCCACTTAATGAGTCTACAATTTCAGTAGTTTTCATGGTCAGCCTAAAATCTGAGGCCTATGTTGTTTATTATCAAAATACCTTATTTTGAAAGGAAATACCAATTTACAGTCAGAATGGCATGGTTTTATTTAATTTTTCACTATTCCAAAAGGTCTGGTGAAACCGCTTTTCAGAGGTCAAGTGCAACCCAGAAACCAAGTCACAGCTAAGAACAGAAGGGACTAGTGAAACAACTATGTTGACACAGTGTACGGATAGCATCATTTTTTTCCATGAGAGGTGTCAATTTTTATAAAAGGCACATGTTAAGGTCTGTTGAAAACCATAGTTAGAATTGCTAAAATTCACAGATTACTTTTCCCTAACAATAAGATTCTCTTATTTGTTGCATGTAACATAGGACAACTACCCCTTGTGAAAAAGGACATCAATGAGCAAAATAGTACAATAATTCCACAAGTCCATCTATGTTGAAACAAATAAACCTGAAGGGATCCAAACAGGAAATTAACCAGCATTTAACAGCTAAGGTTACTAGAAACCTTGCATTAGCCAACCAATATCTGTAGTAGAAGCTAGAAATGCATCCAAGCACATTTTGCTACTTCACATACAAACCAGGAGTAATTTCGAGCTAAATGCAGAACATGAGTTAATGCAACCATGATAATTAGAGCACTTGAAACAGAATGGTGATTGGCACTACCAGAGCATAAAGGGGTGCTAGTAACAAACATGGTAAGTCATTATCTCCAGTGGGTGGGAGAGACACAAGTAATTACTACCTGCAGATCACTGAGGAGTTGGTTGAGATATATTGTGAGGGAAATGGCAATGTATTACAAAACCAGTGTCTTTATTAAATCTATAATTTCAGTACCCTGGGTTACATTCCAGTCTGGCTGGAGTCAGGCTCTCTGCTCCCAAGTGTGCCTGTGGAAAGTACTGCCTGCACAAGATCCTCTCGGGGAGCAGGACCAAGAGGCCAGGAACCACACTGCTAGTTTTAAGAGAAACCTTTCTTCAGTCCATTACCAGTCGTGTGCAAATTCATTAGAGTCATTATGATCTTTTGTGGTCTGCTTTTATCTGCTCTTCATAAAACAACTCTAAGGTAATCAAACCAGTGACTACACCGTTAAAGTACAGCCCAGTTCCTTCAGGAATTACTTAAAAATAAGTGAAAAAGCCATAATGTAGCATGACTTTTGGTTGTTGTCTCTGTCAATCACCTAGCAACAGAGTTACAGAGTGCACCATTAAATATACGTTAAAACTCTTGGAATACAGAGAATAGTAAAGATGTTTACAGCCAGACTCTGTTCTCACGATGGTTAAATTTCTGTGTAAAGAACAGACTCTGCACCTACCACTCAGCAGTGTTTCAAAACCCAGGACCCCACTGCTGCTTTCATTTTTGGCCTCTTCTGAGGGGGAGTGGTTTGGTAAGAGCAAACTGCATGGGAGTACTGCTATCCCCAGCTCGGTATGGGTTAATGTCTCCATTTTGGTCTACTTACAAATAGTATTTTATCAGCCCAAGAAAACAATGTTTTATGTAATTTTTCCCCTAGCTACAAAATCTCAGTAACCACTAAAGCTCCTTAAAGACTTCTGACATCAAGAAGGCACTTAAAAAAATTACTTTCTAACTGGCTGTAGCAATATGCTTACTGGCGGAGCTTTGCAAACAGCTCTAAAGAGTTGAAACACACTTACATATATTTTATTACAATCTTCTGAGTCCAAAGCTACCTGATGGCTCTGTTTTATGAGAGCTATTAAGTATCAGATACATTACAGCCTCTAGCACTTAAGCCACTGGGGGTAAAAAAAAAAAAAAGTTAATTTTTCTTAGGTCTCCTTGACCTTCATTAGAAAGTTTCCCCAAATACCTGTGTGCTGCAGACTCTCAAAGCCTAGCTTAGTAAGACTGGCTACTACGCTTACAAGAACTGCCATAAATAACCATGAAAATTCCTTCACTAATCACAGTCCTGCTAGGAAATAGCAAGAGGCCATCATATGATCTCACACCATCAAGCAGGCACTTGTTTAACAGCGCACTTGACCTCTGAAAAGCGGTTTCACCAGACCTTTTGGAATAGTGAAAAATTAAATAAAACCATGCCATTCTGACTGTAAATTGGTATTTCCTTTCAAAATAAGGTATTTTGATAATAAACAACATAGGCCTCAGATTTTAGGCTGACCATGAAAACTACTGAAATTGTAGACTCATTAAGTGGCCTGGAATTAATCACCATGTTTGAAGGTGCAAGAGGCACACAGATAAACACATCTCTCTTGAAAACAAAACAAAACCCCCAAAAACCCCACGCTAACTTTCAATGGCCACAAGTGATCAGATGTTTGATTTTACTTCAGATGTGAATACGGTCATCTATCAGAAGAATTTCCTAAAGCCAAACTGGAACTTAGTCTGTGTTGACCATTACCAGCCTCACAGATAGATGACTTCTGGGCACTTGCTTAACCCAACTGAATCAGTGATGTGGGTCACAGACCACACAAGGAACATATTTGCTCATTTAAAATTTTTCTTTTTTTCCTCAGAAAATGAAAAATAACAGACAGGTGGTGGGGTTTTTTTCCTCCTTCTTCTTTTCTATGTTTATAGTTTTCCCTGCTGTGCTTGGTCACATATGTGAAAAATAGCACTGAAGAACCAAATAATCAAAATGTCATTTAAAATATGTTTTGAGCTAGGAAGGTTATATTTTCCCTGATATAGTCCTCAGGTGGCCTTATTTTATCTCTATGAAAAAAGAAACACCTAAAAAACCACATGTATTACATTCAGTCAGAAACTCTGCTACCTTTTATCATCGTTTTCTAACAGGATTACGATGCTCTCAGCACCATAGCTATTATGAGCTCTGATAAGGTTACAGCAGATATCCAGAATTGCATTGCCCGTTGTTCATAAAAATCAGGCTGAGCTTCACACAGCAGAAGGCTGAACTGTGCAGAGCTCAGACCAGTTTTGACCAGAAAAGAAACAGACGGGAGCAGAAAACAGGAAGGTCAGGCAGCTTCATGAAAAGGTTGGGCAGCTTCATGAGTCTCATGCGCTTCATCTCAATGGAGAGACTAGTACAAGTAAAGAACAGTACACAAAAAAGCAATGTAAGAGAAAAATCCTACATAGTGCTTTGAGATTTAACCTAGGCATGTTGATTGATGCAAGCAGCAATTCAATTTCTATTTTCTATGGGAACCTGCTGCCCTAATAACATTTGAAACACTAACCAGACTGTAGACTCGTAGACTCTAGTATGAAATTAATGCAATCTTTTTTTTTTTTTTTTCTCCCTAATCCTGCAGGAACAGGAAATTATTTGGGTAAAGTTAGAGGATGCAATCAAACCTCAGCAATTTACTGTGACTGTTTTTTTAGCATTTCTAGTAACATATGCTTTTTTGAGTAGGTTGCGGAGAGAAACACAAACTTATATCTACTTATTCGACTTTTAACTTAGTTCACAGAAGTCCTGGAATCCCAACTGCAAGACTTTTCTGACAGCTTCATTTCTGTCCTGACTCAAGGTTGAGCGAGATCCAGATGAAATCTAGCTGCCACAATACACTGTTCTTTCCCATTCCAAATCCAAGTTTTCATAAACTACTGACATTGCTACGCTAATGTATGCTTGTGCTCCTTCCGACATGCCTTCACAAGAGAACTGGCAAGATGGGAGAGGGCATAGGTAGGGAAGGGGAAAGAGGAAGTATTGGTTAAAAGGGATGACTAATTCAATACACTGACTTGCTGAAACTTTTTCAAAATGTTCTAAGATTGTATGAGATAATATGCTTCTATAACTAGAAATTTAAAAAAAATTAACCTTAAACTAAATGAGGTATTTCTTTAAATTTTGGTATTCTCAATTGTTCTTTCAGCTTATGTGTTGCCCATTTTTTATTAAAATAGTATTAATTCTAGTGAAAAAAGGCACTTGACACCAAGGCATATGTAGTATAGGGAAACATAAGAGGAATAGTGTTCTAAAATGGCTCTTAGCCAGATGCATATACCTTACACCATATAATTTAAACAACTTTACATATTATTGTACCTTCCTTGATTCCATCTTTGAGACACAGTGACCTTAGAACATGTGATTTAATTTAGCAGGCTATGGGAACTTTGATAGTACTCAGTGAGAGACACAAAGAGATCCACCTCTTACAGAGCTCAGCCTATCCACTGATCTAAGATCCTATCAGGCCAGTTCAGTGCACTGATTTTTAGATAGATGAAACATTTGGATTATATCATGAGGTTAATCCAGAAGTCGTATACATGCAACCACATTCATAGTCTACTATATTTTTCCTAATTGACTTCAGATCTGCTGATGTCCGATGCTGTCTAGGTCAGTCTGCTGGAGATACAGCCAATGGCCTAAAGGACAGAACTTACTGCAGATGAATCATCGTGGAGAACTCATTCTCACGTGAGTAGAAAGATATCAGCACCAACTGAAGCAGAAGAAAAAAAAATTGCAGGAATTGCAATTTTACCCTTTCAAAGATTATGATCAGAAAGCAAACACTGCAATGAGACATATGCTTTCTTTACACAGATCTTTGCTCATGCTAGAAGGAGGCAATGTTATGTAAAGACAAAGTCATCACCTTCCGAATGCTGCTCTGTCCCTAAGGCTTGTGGAGGTTAATAGAAGATATAATTTCAGTGACATTGACCTCTGTCAGGGTATATTACATCATATTAAAGAGCCTTATTTAAAAAAAAAAAAAGTACATTAAACTATTTTAAAATGCTTATTTATCCAGCTTAGAATGCTTTATTTGTTATAACACTGAATTCTTCCTTTTTACAAAGCATTTTATCAAAGTGACTCTTGAGTGATGAAGGACAGTTGTTTTTATAAGTAGCTCAGCCCAACAGACTAGAATACAAATAACCCTTAGGAGTGTGGTGCTTGTAGGGTGGTGGGAATAAGCCTTAGAGGAGACAACATGTAAGTTTCTCTGTCTGAAGCTGCTCAAGCTTACCTCTCTCTCATGCCTCCGCTCCTCCCCCATTTTACTCATTTTAATATTCTCTGATTATGAATGCACTTGTCAACATTTAAAGACCTGTTATCTGTAATTATTGAACTCCTCTGAAATAAACTAATTAAAAACAATTCCAGTGACTAGAAAGCATAAAGTTCAGCACAGGCTTCTTTGAAGCCAATACTAATAGACAGAAGGCTTATATAACTTTCCCCATCCGTTATTACTGCTCTCCTGCTTTAATTAGACGATCCATAAATGACTGAAGAGGACATACGTCAGTGGAACTGCAATTTACTTTTTGGATGATGGACATAATTGCAAGCCAGCAGGAAGACTGTAATGAATGTAAGGAGAAGGAAAAAGAGAAATAAAATCATACTGTGCCATGATTAAAAATCACACCAATTTACACAACCAGGTTTAGCACTGTTGTGGTTTAACCCGGCAGGCAGCTAAACACCACACAGCCGTTCACTCACTCCCCCCTGCCCACAGCAGGATGGGGGAGAGAATCGGAAAAAGAAAGTAAAATTCGTGGGTTCAGATAAAGACAGTTTAATAGGACAGAAAGGGAAGGCAAAATAATAATAATAATAATAATAGAATATACAAAATAAGTGATGCACAATGCAATTGCTCACCACCCGCCAACCGATG
>NW_008824284.1:371800-384003 GCF_000699105.1 Pygoscelis adeliae | reverse complement strand
GACCTGAACCACATTCAGGAGACATAGCAATAGGACCATGCTGGTTTGAACATCCTAAGGATATTAAAAATTCTCAAGAGCTGTTGTAACTAGCCTAGAGGAGAAAGGGAAGGTGAAGGAGTGGGGGAAAGTATCCCCCCCTGTCTTCCCCATAGATTGGTTCCCTGAGGAGAAAAGGTAAAAGGTGTAATTATTAATAGTTTCCGAAAAGTGGCTCCCGAGGTATGGAGATGATGGCAATGCTGAGTACAAAACCAGAAGTACACATACAAAAATTAGTCTCACGATCAAAAATTTTGTCACATCATAAACCAGTAGTGTTACACAGTGCAGCAAAATGATACCCTTGATCCAGCCCCCAGAGGTGACAAGCAGCACAACAGGGAACATGCACAGCAAGTAAGGTGTCACATAACACAACTTTGAGAGCAAGCACGGCAACTTTGAGAGCAAATTAATCAACATTGTGACCAGCGACTGTTAAACCAGTATGATGAATGCTTATAACAAATTTGCCTTAACACGCTCTGGTCAGATCTCTCGTTATCTCAACCCTTCGGGCCCCATGCTGGGCGCCAAAAGGACTGTTGTGGTTTAACCCGGCAGGCAGCTAAACACCACACAGCCATTTGCTCACTCCCCCAACCCCAGTGGGATGGGGGAGAGAATCAGGAAAAAAAAGTAAAATTTGTGGGTTGAGATAAAGACAATTTAATAGGACAGAAAAGGAAGGAAAAAATAATAATAATAATGATAAAAGAATATACAAAGCAAGTGATGCACAGTGCAATTGCTCACCACCCGCTGACCGATGCCCAGCCAGTCCCTGAGCAGCAGCTCCCCCGGCCAACTGTTCCCCCAGTTTATATACTGGGCATGACGTCACATGGTATGGAATGTCCCTGTGGCCAGTTTGGGTCAGCTGTCCTGGCTGTGCCCCCTCCCAGCTTCTTGTGCACCTCCAGCCTTCTCAGTCAGTAGAGCATGGGAAGCTGAAAAGTCCTTGACTAGTGTCAGCATTACCTAGCAACAACTAAAACATCGGTGTGTTATCAACATCGTTCTCACCCTAAATCCAAACCACAGCACTGTACCAGCTACCAGGAAGGAAATCAACTCTATCCAGACCGAAACCAGGACAGGCACTAACTCAATTATTCCAGAAAGACAAACAACTGAATTCTTACCTCCAACTGCTACAAAGTCTGATGTCCAGACTATACATTGATGTCCAGATAGCACCTTATTTACATGTATACAGAATTGATCAAAACACTATGAAGCACACATTGCAACAAACAGCAGACGATATAGCTCTCCTCCACATTAAATGGAGCATATGCACCGTTAAGAATTTTACTGCTAAGATGCTTGTAAAAGCCTCCTTATTTACTAGAGAATTTAGCAGTATCACTAAAGAGCTATCTGAGACGTCTGGCAAATAAGTGGGGCTTTGCAATCCAACGTAATGGCGCTTATCCCTAGTAAAGAAAAAACATTTAAAGAAGCAGCTACCCTAAAAAAAAGAATGTGGTGTGTTGCTCTTGCATGTCTCTAGGTCCTGTGTGGAAATGGATGAGCCACTATACTGGTACTGTTGCTGCTGGTTAACAAGAGAGGTCCCCAAACATGCTCAAGATGAAGAGGTATGGACAGGTTTGAAACATGCACCTCCAAAACAGAATGACACTGTTCTAGATGAAAGCAGATGAGAATCATTCAGACTGAAACAACCACATACCAAACTGGCTAACATTCCCTTGCACAAGTTCTCTTAAAGATACTTGGTTTTATTACTTGTTTCTGAGAATACTACTCTTAAAAGCTAGCAACCACGAACGGAAGGTTTTCACGCAGTAGGAAGAAAACAAAAACCAAAACGTCCAAATCACTTCATATATATATTCAACATCACAAAGTGACCTTACCCTCAACAGTTACAGGTTAAGCTACTAGTTAGCATGAGCTAACTAGAACATTCTGAATAAATACATTGGGGTAGAGATGAAACCAACATGCCAAAATCATTAATAACGGCTATTCAGGCCACAAAGCAGATGAAAGAATTAAAGACCTGAATTGTGCTCCTAGAAAAGAGTCTACTACAATACTGAGAGGTGTGCGCAATTAGCCTTGGTAAGGAGAGGCAAAGGAAGAGCCTTTTGCAGTAAAGTAGGGAGGACTTTCTGTTCCACCCAAGATTAACACCTGTGACCAAGTCATGGTGCAGGAAGAAGCTGAAGTCAGGCTAAAGTCTAGGATGTATATCTCGAACACCTGTGTAACTTTGGGGTGTGTCTTTTGTGGTTTTAATTAAGGCCAGTATTGGGGATACAACTGAAGCATGTGGATTTTGCGTCCAGCTGAAACTATGCAGGATAGAAATCATCACAAGAGTACCTATAATTGATATGGTTCTTGGGTTATTCTTTCATCCTCACCCAAACACATTTAGTGAACTGATGTTCTTTAGTAGACTGAACTCCAACCTGTTAAATAGCAATAGGTTTCAACAGTACCAACTTCCGTTGCCTTAATATTTTTGCTTCCCGCTTCCAAAGGGGAGGAAAAAAAAGCCTATTAGCAGTCTGTTCCTTTCTTGTAGAGCAGTGCTGTAAGGTTTCAGACCATCTACGGGGCTGAGAAAAAAGAACACCTGTTGTGAATTTTCAAGACCATGTGACCTACAGTAAATACCATATTCTTAAATGGATGTAGTGATAATTGCTTTCCTAGACTCAAAGTTAGTTCATCAGTTCCTTTTTCTCAATACGCATATTTTTATGGCATTATATATAGATTTATAGACAGGAAAGATATATGTAGAAAATGGATTTCTTTTGGTGTAGCATGTGCATGCATAAACATACAAGTCTTTCTCATACAATTTCTTAAGAGAAAGTAATATAAGACACCTTTATCTATTTGTCACAAAGTTGCTTGGTAAATAGAAGCTGGGCGGTACAGGCAATGATTATACTTATACAGAAATGACCACTGTGAAAAAGATAAATTTTAATTGGTTAAAGGACATTTCTTCAGTCATTTCTATTGGATGGCCTCTTTGAGGTGGTGAACATCACACTTACTCTGTTTCCCATTTATTCATGATGTAATTTATGTGAGATACTTGTTGACATACTTCAAATTCATATTTCTCCACCTGAAGCAAAGCATGGCTGACAGTACAGCTGTGAAGAAATAAATTTGTGGAGAATTTGACTCAGTATTACAACACGTAGAATTTATCCTCAAACTGTCAAACTCATCTGCAGCCCCCAAAAGGCTCTTTAATGGCTACAGTCTACTCATACAGTCACAGCAGTGATGTACCTCCCAGTTTTGGGGGGGTAAAAAAAATTCCATCCTCTAAGATAAAGCAAAATTATTTTCTCATTCTGACCAATGAGACAAGCCTTAGATGGCCTGTATTCTTCAAAAAGTATCAACATAGAACAAGTCTGAACGAGAAAAAAAGATACTGAGCACATGAAATGTTGATCACATTGGTGAAATCAAATTTCTAGGTGTTCATGTGACGATCAGTGATTAAGAGCATACTTTCTTCAGGAAAACATAGGGCCACAGCTGCCATCTCAGTTCTGGCCATAGGTACAAAATGAGGAATTCACTCTTGTATCTTTCCCTGCTGCCATGATGCTGGCCCTCATGAGAATGAATCTACATGAAGAACAATTTGGCTACAGTGAGAGCCTTTGCTGCAGTGTAATACCTCTCAGATGAAAGAGTTTCCCCTAAAGAATTAATGCTTACCACTTCCCATGTAATTTATAAGAGTAACTTATATAAAAATGACTGCCTAAATAAGGTGGGCAAAGGTAAAGTTCTAGAGTTTTTTCTTGTATGGAAAAAAACCCATAATGACAAGATGTAAATAAATGGAACTGACTTCCATCTCCCAGTTGTTTTAACAGGATCATGAGAACTTAAGACAAAAAAAAAATGTTAATTTTAATAATAAACCAGCTAGATTCACAGAAATTAGACAGTCTATCTAAGGCAATACACATGAAGGGTGACAGACACATAGAAGGAGATATCAAAGAGGTGTATTGGTTTAATTTTCTTCAGAATTAATATAGAAATATATGCATCTTTGTAAGAACTACATACATTTTATTCAGATAAAGTTGTGCAATGAGGAAAGTATGATTCTCTACCACTGCTGAGAAACAAAAAAGGGATAATATTAACAGTTACGTTCATTTCATAATTTTCTGTCTACAGCAATTAAAACAGCTTGTATATTAGCAGTATAATGAATTAGTACATTGATGTTAAGTAGCCTGCAAATGTTTCAATCATTGGTTCTGAACTAATTGAAGTTTCTATCTTCTGAAGTTCTTCACTGCTGTGGTAGATGATCAAGCAGTTCAGAGTTTGGCATAATCTTTCAGGATCATTTCCAACTTCTGGCTCAGCATGATATTTCCCTTCACTTTTAGTTTACCAGAAAAGAATGCCTACAAAAAGTAGAGGAGGGGAAAAAAAAAAATGTATTAAACTGTTCACCCACAATCCAAAGAGTTGCTAGAACCAAACAAGAAGCCAAAGATAAGTGTGGTTGTTTAGTGCTCAGGAGAAAGCCTTCAGTGCACAATGCCCATTGGTTATTGGTTATTAACAGAAAACCATCCAGGTTCAATTTTAGTAGCATCTAGAATCACAGTTTTCTATCTAGAGTGCGGGCAAGGCCAAGTCTATCACTCAGGGGAAAAAAAAATAAATTCAAAGCAATTTCAGTGGCCTCCATTTCTTTTCTGTGTATAGCGTAGAGGACTTCTCCTGGTATAAGACAAATTTCTTCACAGAAGCGGATGGCAAAACTTCACCAGGGCACAAAAATAAAGCTCCCAGTCCTTCACTCCCTGTGCTATAGATATCCACATATCCTTGTATGAAATGGGAAAATGGAATGAAAAGGCCATTTAATGAAAATTAAAGGCCTAATGAAAAGGTCAGCTACTCACCTAAATTCATAACAAATCCAAACAGGAACTTGCACAATATACATACACACATATTTCAAAGAAATGCACTGGCATTTCATATGCAATACATAGCATATTACAACAAACAGGAACTAAACAAGATTTTGTTGTGTGTGCAGAATCATGGATCAACCAATATTTTCACTGAAATGCCGGTATATTACATTTTTATTGTCCCTACTTCAAAGAGCTGCATACCCTGTTTCAATCTAGTTCAGTATTTTTTTAAAACTAGTTTTCCTTCGCTGTGGCTTTGCAATTTGAAAGCTCTTCGAAAGTTCTGAAACAATGTGCTTTTGCATAGTTCCATTAACTTGAAATACATTCAAATAAGGAGAGAGCCAGCACAAAAGAATTTGAATAGATGCTTTGAGCTTCTTTAAATGAAAAACTTCACAGAAACTCAAAGGAAATACTAATGCCTAAGAATAGATAATGTTCCTGAATTGCAATCACTGTTCTTGAGCATTCTGAAGATTACACATCAACATCTTGTTTGTTTATGCTTTATGCCTGCTATATACAGAGGGTCACAAAGGATTTTACTCGTGTGGTATGTAGGACTTGTAACAAACATTTGCCATCATTGTCAGTCTCCAATTTACAATCAAAGGCTCCAACAACAACTGCTTGGGATCAAAGAAAAGGAACTGTTTGATATACGATGAGCTTAATTAAAGTCTTCACTTGCTCAAGCTTTAATTTGTAAGCTGACATATTAAATTTGTGACAGTTTAATTTACTTTTACACAAGGCATTTTTATTAGTAAAATTAGTGGTTTTAAGCAGTTGATTACTCCAAGAAGCTAAAAGTGCAGACCAGGTTACATACCTTTTTTAAATCTTTCTTTCCCTTAAAAATCTACCTAGTTTGGGTGAATTTTGACCAGTTTCAAAGGATCTACATGCACACATTGTCCAAGACTTCTCTTTGCTGCAGTAATAGCAGTAAATCAGAATATTGCAACAAATACCAAGTTCCTGCAACATGACCAATCAAAACACCCTGAATGATCAAACTGACAAACACTAACCTTGGAAATCATATATTATGAAGAGCCAGGAAACAAACAACTAACTTTGTACTGCCAGGCTTTATGTCATTTCAGGTACCTTTGTCTCAAGACGATAAAGATGGCATAAATTCCTCCTCATGTC
This sequence comes from Pygoscelis adeliae, assembly GCF_000699105.1. Classification (NCBI taxonomy): domain Eukaryota; kingdom Metazoa; phylum Chordata; class Aves; order Sphenisciformes; family Spheniscidae; genus Pygoscelis; species Pygoscelis adeliae. The sequence goes on along the minus strand of NW_008824284.1, from coordinate 377,833 downwards.
TTCTGACTAATTCAGTATAAGGTAACGATGCGCTTATACCTCATCTGACTCTGGTTTGCACTGTCAAAACATCCAGTGTTGCAGACATCGGAATGCAAACAGTCGTGAACCACAGCTTGATTTAAGGCAAATAATATGTCCCCATGCAAGTGAGTATGTCTGTGATGCACAGGTTTTACCTTCTGGGGGTTGGTCTTTTGTTGTACCACGTCCATGAAATCCTCATCTGAGAGTGTGAAGATGGTATCAGCAGAAGTTCTTGCAGGTCCTTGATACACTGCTCCAGAGCCATTCTTTAAGTCAATTGCTGAGAAGAAGCAGCAAAGATAGTTTTATTTAAAAATGAAGATAAAATTTTCAGTCTAAAGAACACTACTCTCCTTATCTGTTATTAAGAAGCATCCAGTCTAAACATAAATCTTGAGCTAACAGCCACTTAGAAAATGAAAGGGTTTTAATTCTTCTTCTTTAATGAAATAAAATAATTTAGATTAGAATAGGAAAAAAAATTATTCCTGTACTAAAGGGGAGGGGGTTTACAGCAAGGACTGACATTTGAAAATTCTTGCATACATGGCAAAAAACATTTTTAAACAACACTTAAGATTTACAAGATATTAATTAGTGCAATTACTGCAAAAATTTTGAAGTTAGTAATAAAGCTCTAATGTTTTAAAACAGCATCCTATATTCAGACAAGGTGAGTGTGGCGGTGTTCAAATGTGCTGCTGCATTTTCCCTGTTCTGCCCCACAGGCAATATAGCCTGTTCTGCTTCATGCAAAGAGCATTTAAAACCTTGCCGAATATCTGTCTTTCTCTTCAGGAAAGCCAAAAATTCCTCAAAGTGTCTGGAGCTTCAGAGTGTTCTTTTCCCACATCAAGTGACCTGCCAAAATAATCTATTACAAGGCTAACACTATCAGGTATTGTGTCAATTGTTTAGAAGAATATTAGAAGAATATTTTGACAGGATGTCCTCTGCCAAATCATTCTCAGATTCTGCAAATTCCCAGTCTTTCCCTTTACACCTTTTTCTCTTGGTCTCCCCCTGCTTTTTAAGCACAAGAAAAAAATCATTATTTGAGTGGATGTTCCCATAAGGACATGACATCTCTAATCACAGAATCATGGCTGCCTAGCCAATACTAATACTGTCAGTTGGTTTCTCTTAGTTTACAAATTTTAAGACACTGGCCTGACTATGGAGACTTATTTCTGCATGAACTATCTCATGTGTATTTTTTTTCCAAATAATTTTTCTGAAAGGGTAAGGTGAACTATACAGACTGGGAATAGCTTTTGTCTGTTTAAGTCTTTCATTTTCTGAAATCTGTTCTAAGTAATATTTATCCAGTTATAACAAAACTAGAAGGGGAATTAAGTGTACAGTGATGGTCAGTGAGAAGTGACATACTGGATTATTATTATCCACTTGATTTTAAGGTAAATTATAATTTCAGGAGTAGGTTTAATGGACATCACTAACTTGATGCAGTAAGAGAAGAAAGAAAAAAAATTATTGAGCACCAGATGAACAATCTATACCTTCTGTGTTTGTGGCTAGGAGCCATGTAACATTCCTTTGATCCAAAACAGCTACTATATAGTCTAACATCGTAAGTAAGCCTTTAAACATTGCTGCTGTAGGTTATGCAGGCACAGACTATTACTTTAAAAAAAAAAAAAAATCATCTATTGAATCATGAAATTCAAGTTTCACAGTGGTTTCCAGCTCCTCAGATTAAGTTAACCAAGCTTAACTGTCAGTGTGTTTTTAAAATATACCTCTACTCAATTGCTAGCAATGTTACAAACCATTCCAATGTAGCCAAGCTGAGCTCCCTTTGAGCCAAATACCACTGGTCAGCAAGTCCCACATATACATTCACAAAACACACACATGGTTTTCTAGGATGCTTACAGTTCTTTATTATTTATTTTTAATTACTTCTGGACCTCAGAAATCAAAAGAGCATGAGTCCCTTCTTGTGCTTCATTTTGCATACATTAATTTTTTTGGCTGTCCCTACCCTTGCCAGACTGTTCCAGAAGGGAACCCAGATGCTGAAAGCCTGACATAACAACTCCCAAGACAACAGACCCTCTTCTCCTTCTCTACTAAGCACTGGCTGGAAAAGCAGTTTTGATATATCTCACTGAAAATACTATTCCATCAGTCTCAGCAGTGTAAAGTTTAGATGACAAAAAGATAGAATTAAAAAGGTGTAGTGACTCAGGCAAGCTCTAACAACTTCTAGATTTTAATCTGTATATAGTACATACTTAATATTGTTACGATCCCAGTTCTCCTTCTCCATTTCCTATCGAAGTCTCAAGAGCATTGCTTATCAATCCACATCTATAATTAATTGTAAGCTCTCAAAGCACAAATATGCCTGTAAACATTGCATAATCATGGTACCATGGGCAAAACTGTTACGTTTAATCACATCAAATCCTTAACCCATCTCAAATTAAAACATATTAGAAATTCTAAAAAAAAGAGGGCCAATCTATTAGTATGTTCTTTTCCCAAAAATATGAAAATATAATTTCCATTTTCTCTTTATTCTTTTTAAAGAGCATTAAGATTTTTGCTAAGGAAGAAAAAAAAGAAAAAAAGAACAGAGCAGCCACGAAAGAGAAGAGCTTTGTGACAAAAAATACTTTTTCACAAAAACATGAAGGACCTTCTACTGTTACTTGACCCACCCCTTTTTTTAAGCTTTATCATAAATGAGTTCTGACATCTCTAATGCAAGTAGTCAAAAAAATTTAAAAAAAAGCCACCCAAAACCCCAAAGTAGCAGGAGGAAATGAAAACCCAAAACTTGATATGTAAGCCCTAGTGGGTGAATTCTGGTGAATCACACTGGAGAAAGAGTGATTCAAAATACACCAGATACTGGTATTTTAAAGAGGGAAAGGAACTCCACTCCTTACAGAGAATGGAAAACTACCCCAAAAACTTGCTCATTCATTTTCTTGGGGGGGGAGGGGAGGGGAGAAGGATTAGAAACACATACAATCATTTTTCTTGCCTTCTGACATACACCTAGCCCAGAGTATTCAGATGACAACTGAGACTAAACTACAGCACTGGCACACAGACAAATGGATATAAACTAACAATGAAAGAAATGAGCCGAATACCAGAACAGATTCCAACCATCAGAGCAGAAAAATTCTAGTTTTCCAAAATGACCAAAGAGGGTGCCTTCTTGTAAAATACGACTTTATGAGATAAAGCTATATAACACAGCTGCTTGCTGTAGCAGGAAACGGTCTTGATGCAAGCCTCCTATACATGTCTTCTACATGTATCTCCCGGATACATGTCTCTATGGTTATAGCTACCGTCTCATCACTGCAGCTTGCATGCTGTGCTACGATTGCAGCAGCCAGCTTGATAATGACTTGGTATTGGCATAGCTATGTCAGTGCTCAGGTGTCTGGTGACCTGGGCAGCTGTCAGGCAACTACCTTAGGCACTGCTAGTACGGCTCCACTGCTAGCATTAACAGATGAGTAGCTTAAAGGTGTCTCTGGTGTTCTTTGTTCCTGAGAACATGGAGCCTTTCGTGGCTACTACAGATACAGCTCTCCTCCTAGCCATTCACATGGCTGATCCACTCCATACAAAAACAGAAGTTTGAAACACAGGCATGGTACTCCTCAATACTGTGTGTAGCAACACAAATTAAACTTAAAGCTGAAGTCCCTTTTAAAAATCTACTAGCTTCTTAAATATATGAAAGTTTAGTATTACACACTTGGCAGAAAAGAAGAATCAAGCAGTTTCAGTGGATAAAACAGTAGTTATCCTTCAAATTTTTGTTTTTACATGTATACATAAGTGTTGTATTACAGTAATTAAATATCTATGAATTATTATCATCCATAAGATGCTGTCACAACTGCTAACACTCTGCCAGTGAGTTTACATAACTATTTTAATATTACAATTTGATATTTAAATTATTAATCAAAATTTAATTTTAATGAATTTATTTTACTATTAACCAGCTCCTGCTTTTTTCATCCTTTAACTGCTTGAAATTTCAAAGACACACAAAAACGTTCAGAAAATCATCAGATAACACAGAAAGTTCTTTGAAAAAGTGATATACGAAGGGAGTACTTGCATACCAATATTCCTGATGAGAAAAGTAAGCAACATTTTCTACAGACACCTAGATATTTACATTCAGCCTTACATATTTACTAGACCATAGAGACCACAGTAATTCATAAACACTAGCCACTGTTTTGACACCTAAGCTTGAAGGAACTGACCATACTATACAAAAATTTGCAGTAACTTTTCCAAGATTTTGGAAACGTTTCATTTAAGCTCCTAATAGTAGTCAGCGACAGGAAAGGTTTAACATATTAGATTACCTCCTCCACCCTTCATCCCACAGGCAGCTTTAAGAAGTTCCAAATTCGTATAAAAGTACAGATATTGTACAGAATACAATGCAACAGAAGCAGAGGGAACAGGACAAAGAAAAGTTATGTCTATTTAATCCCTTTTCGCTAGGGAAATAAGCATTGGAAGAAGGCACTAATTTCCTCCCACTGCTTCAGTAGGGAACAGAAGAGAGGACAAGCTTTGTTTGAAAAACACAAAAGGCTGACTCTTGATTTACTCAAAGCAGTTGTCTCTCTCTCTCTGGATACAATGGCAAAAACATCTACCTGCTTCCCCTCTAATAAAACTTGGTCTCATGAGGCAGGTAAGGCCACGGCTCAGGCCTAAACTTTAAGTGTGCCTGTTCTGCATTCAGCAGTTTTCAGCTTAAGGTCTTCCCGAGTGAGAAATTTTATCCACATCTTGAACACTCCTCATCAGATTTTTCTTCCATTGATTTGTCCCTCCATTCTTCGAACATACGTAATACAGGGTTTAGGTGACAAAGAAAGCAGTTCCAAAATCAAAGACAATGATAAATCATCTTGAAGATAGTTTTCTGGTTGTTATTACAAACATGACTATACTTATATTACATTTAGTTACACATGAAACAATAGACATGACTGATGTAGTGTACAGAGTGATTCTCTAACACACACAAGTATCCTCTTTAAGTGTTTTGGAGTTTAATCCATGCGCTTCTAATATACCTTCTAAAAATGTAAGCATGAACACAGGAAAGACATCATAAGCCTTCTGTCCAGGTTCCAAGTATGCCCATCATTTAACTTACTAAGTGTAAAAGTGGAAAACTGCAGATGGTAGGAATGATTAAAAGCAGTAATGAGTTTTAAAACAGAGCTTCTGAGTTGAATTATGCAGTATTTACCCCCATCTCAGTTTGATGTATAGGTACTCAGCCTGCATGATCTACACAGGTATTTTCAATATATTTATTAACTCCTATCCAAGTGGAAATCACCCCTCATCCCTCAAAAATTGCTTAAATAAGGCAATACTGCTAAAAAGGCAATATAGGTAGAATCTTGATCAATCTACGTATGATATTTTTCCTGAAACTTAACAGCAGTCTTGCTACTAAGAATCTCTGCTGGTTAACATTAGGAAAAGAGAAAGTAAAATTACAGGTTTCTAAACCACCCTATAAAAGGAAGAGCAGTTTCTTAAACACAATAAAAGGAAGACGAGGAAAAGTGTGGGCCCTCTCCGGAACAAAACGGGAGACCTGGTTACCCGGGACACGGAGAAGGTGGAGGTACTCAACGACTTTTTTGTCTCGGTCTTCACCGGCAAGTGCTCGAGCCTCACCACCCAAGTCACAGAAGGCAAAGGCGAGGACTGGGAGAAGGAAGAGCCGCCCACTGTGAGAGAACATCAGGTTTGAGACCATCTAAGACATCTGAAGGTGCACAAGTCCATGGGACCCAATGAGGTCCATCTGTGGGTCCTGAAGGAACTGGCGGATGAAGTTGCTAAGCCACTATCCATCATATTTGAGAAGTCATGGCAGTCTGGTGAAGTTCCCACTGACTGGAAAAGGGGAAACATAACCCCCATTTTTAAAAAGGGAAAAAAGGAAGACCCAGGGAACTA
>NW_008824284.1:338189-370582 GCF_000699105.1 Pygoscelis adeliae | reverse complement strand
AGGTTGCCCAGAGAGGTGGTGGATGCCCCATCCCTGGAAACATTCAAGGTGATGTTGGACGGGGCTCTGAGCAACCTGATCTAGTTGAAGATGTCCCTGCCCATGGCAGGGGGGTTGGACTGGATGACCTTTAGAGGTCCGTTACAACCCAAACTATCCTATGATTCTATGATTCTATAACCATTTATTGACAACAGACATTGCAAAGACTTAACAATAGTTTAAAAAGTCACAGTCTACGGGACAAAGCACAACGCAGACCTGATTTGACCTACCAGCATGTCAGTCTCTCCCCATAGCCTGTCAAAGGATAGCCCACCTCAACTGCATCTCCCCCAAAATTGTTCTGACTGGATCTAACCACTGAGACCAATCCAAATGAAGCAGTCTAAGTGATAGACTGACCTCAAGACTTGCATTTCTCCACAAAAAAGCAAACACCTGGAAGTTACAACCTGACTACGGTTTACCCCTTTGAAAAAACTTTACATTCTACTAATAGACCATTTAGGACAGCTCAGCAAAAAACCCCTCAATAATTCCAAAGACAATGAAATTTATCCAATTACTAACATTAGATTGCTTTTTGCAAAAATACATCTCCTTAGAAACTGAGGACAAAAGAATTTAAGAAAAGGAGTTTTTTGAGGAAGTACTTTTGCCCCCATCAGACCATTTCACATACTTGTATAATCCACTTTACCAGGAAACACTTTCCCTCTGACTCATTGCTATTACAAGCTTTAGCCTCTCTTCATCAACCCAGTCCCATGCTTAAAGGATGGGTAAGCAACATTATACCTTCATTAAACCTTGATCTCAGAAAATTTGAATGGAAACAAATCGGGCTATATTTTCACTGAAGTGACAAGAACAATGCAGTAGAAATAAATACTTATCTGTTTTAGATTAGTTAGTGTGTGCATCACCAGCAGACTAATTACTGTAACACAGAGCTCCTAGTAGGTTAATTTAGCCTGCTTTTCTAAGTGCAGTGGCGATCCATTCTGGAAAATGTAAATAGAAATGCACTGAAGTTCTAGAGGATGGTTTGCCTATGCCTACATCTAAATAGGCAAGTTACAGAAGTATGTTCCTAGAAAGGTTAATAACTGCCATTATGAAACTTTATCTGACCTCCTTGTCACTTGTGCATTCAGTATGCATACAGATTCTTAGGTCCCAGTGAATATTCATCTACTACCTTATGCTTACTTTCAAGATAGCAGTTTAATTAGAATGAGTATAATTAATCTCACTTCATTTAAAAAAAGCATCAGGACATTGTATAAAAGCTACAACTTACTCCACTGCATTGCTGTTTTTCCATCTTTAGTGATGTCCCATTGGAATATGGCATTTACTTTCTTTACCAATTCATTTCCAATCTGTTTTACGCGATGACCAATTTCTTCAAACACAAGGTCACTCTGCAGCCCTGCAGTCTTAAAAAAATAGAGTATGAAAAATTTAAAATTGAAACTCCACTAAAAAAGTACTAAATACGTCTATTAGTTCAAGCACTGTGTCCAGGAAAGTTTCTATTGCAGAATTATTAAATGCAATTGAGATTTCTTCCACCACAAATAATCACCTCTAGCAACTGTCAGCATTAAAGAGTACATTCAAGCAGAAAATGCTTCATGGACTCTTCCCTGAGAATTATTTCAAATCTTGTTTTCGCAGTTTTTGTCATTTATCACTACAATTTAAGATATGTTTTATAATTAGGGCTCTAAGGGCTTCTAAATTGCCCTTTATTCCCTTTGGAGGATAACCATTGGTTATTCATGGTTATTCACCATTTTCCATGGTGAATGGCATGTTAGTTTTTAGAACACAAAAATGTTTTTACCACTACATTACTTTAACTTGACATGGAAGATGTTCAAAACATACTGCACTATGAACTCAGTCAGAACTTTGTTTATCATTTATCATTTAAGAGTGGGATTAGAGACATTTATGTTTTCAACTTTTCCAAACACGTATTATTTTGCAAGCCTTTCAAATACTTGTACTGGATAAAATGCTACACTTTGAGAAGCTGCTTCAGTGACATTTTTCATCTAACTGGAATTGGAGCAAAGAAGCTGTCATAGCTTTAGTCGTTCTGCTGTACCTACCTGTACACCAGAATGCAATACTCCTCACCAGAATGCAATACTCCTCACACTGTTCTCTTGTCAACTCTTTGGTTAAGCCTAACATTTTCCATTATATAACAGAGTTCCCGATGACACCTAAATTTGCCAATCTTCACTCATTCAGGCTAGCTTCCCCAGGTGGATGTCTACCTCTGTCAGCAAAATTCTGCCAAAGCACCTTAATTTCTCAGACTAACCTTAAAGAAAAAAAACCTGTTCTGCCCATGTTAAAAAAAAAAATCTCTATAATTATTTCACTGAAAAGTTCTAATGCTTATATGTTTGAACTTCAAATGCAGATTTGGCAACAGTTCAGAATGTCAGAGGACTAAACACAACCAGCAAAAATAAACAGGTTCCAGGAATATACCACAAGCTCTATATGAATGTCACTATCTCAGTACTTCATAAACTTCAATGCATTAAAGTTTCATTCTTTGCAGGCAGGAATCAATGGGGAAAAAAAGATATAGTTTATTAAGGCAGTGCACTCTGCACTCGTGTCTTTTAGACCACATTAAGAACCCAGGACATCCTCAGCATTGCATGTACAATTCCGTCTTTTGTGGCAAGTCCAGTACCCAAGGCTTAATGCATGCATGCAGAAGATTTTTTAAAATACATATAGTATAAAGTGCATACTGTGTGTTAGGCCTAACCACATGTACAAACAGCCGTCAGAGCCTTCTTTCAGAATGATGCAGTGACAAAACTGTTCTTTTTTATGAGTACACTATCTCATTTTCATTTGTTCTGTTCTTCTAATGCCTTCCTGCCACTCTCCCCATGTGTCTTTGAAAAAATTGAGAAAGAAAGGTCACACACTTTTACAACTTACATTGAGTTTGATCTTCAACATCTACAAAATAAAAACAAAATGCTCGTTTTACAGGTACAGCCCCAAAACAGGGACTAATTTCAATCTTATGCAAGTGCTCAAAACTTGTGGCCCTCACTGGTGCAAGCCTCACTTGTTTTGTAACATACAGCGTGATGCTTATCCTAACAGTTCAACTGGCACCAAGCACTTCAAACTTCATCAGCCATCCTGTGTATCTTAAAACATCCGTATTTTTCCCCTCAAATAGATCCATGAACCTCTGTATCTTAAACAACATGTGTGTTCACATCTCTGAACTCATATACTCATCGAAGTACTGCAAATAAGACTGGCAAGTGATCTAAGTATTTTTCCTGTGTTTTTCAAAAAAATAAAGCCTAACTCTGCTGCTTTGCAAGTTAAGACTTCTATTGCTTCTCCCTACCTTCAGAGGCTCCTGAGTAGAAGGCTTATCCAAGGCTGGTACTATATCCACATAGCCCCCTGCAATAGCAACTTCTCCAGTCTCTTTGACCTGTGGTGGGGGGAAAAAATACACTGAAGAGGTAACGTATTCACAGAAAGTCACAACAGAAGGGAAACCAAGGAGTCTTCCTTACATTTTAAAATCAGAGATGAAGAAAAGAGAAAACATACAAGTTCCAGGGTGAAAAAACCCCACCCCATAAATGTGCTGTAGTCTTGTGGCAAATCAGTATACTATGCTTTGCAAACAGCTCTTCAAACAAAATAATTATTTGCTTCTTGAGAAATTATACCAAAATATATTGCTGGTTTTCTGTTCACAAAATGGTAGAAAAACATTATTTATCTGAAAATTTACCTCCAGCGTTATAAGTTAATGTTACTTCATAAATAGTTCTGAGAAAGACATTTTTCTAAAATGTTGTTCCTTGAGGTAGATATGCGGTTGTCAAGAGTTTGTCTAGACAGTTTCGCTATCTCCAGGTGCCTTACACTGCAATTTGCATTAGAAACAACTTTTTAAGCACTATAAAACCAGAAAGATTACAAGAAGAAAGATGAAAAATACCTGAATTCCCTTCTGTTTTAATTCTTTGAAATAGTTAAGTCAGAGAGGAAAATGGGTTTTATTTTGGCATTGCCTCTTTAAGGGATCTGACAAACCATTCTGACTTATGGCAGCAAACAGAAGATGGCAAAATGATTCACTGACAATGCATATAGAGAGTTATATGATAAATAGCCAAAGCGGAGGAATACCCAGTATCACAGCCTAGCTTATTGCACAGGTGAAATTAATACAGAAAGACTACATAATAATTACGCAAATCATGCCTAACAGCTTGTCACCTGCTGCCACTGCACTTCAGACAATGCTGAAAATGGATTTAAACCAGCATATCGAAGTTATATGTCTACTTTTAGTTTGATTTAACCAGAGTTTATTATAAGTACAAAGATGGCTTTACTTTAGACTAATCCAACATGCAATAAGAAACAGGGTTCTGCACAATTCGCCATTGTTGAAACAAGGTGGATTTCTATAATCCTGTTAAATGTTGTAATTTCTCTCCAAAATAAGTTACTCCACACTTGTGGAAAAAAAACCTGTAGCAAAATCCCCCAAAAGTCTACACATTAGCAATGACTAAACCAAGCATAACAACAAATCCAGCCTTTAAAACACTACCAAACATCACACTCCATTTACAAATTCCAAAGGGCTTGGAAGCCTATCATGAATTCTGTTAATTTACACTGTACATGCAAACCCCTCAAAAGTAAATAGCTGAAGTCTAGAAATTGTGTCAGGACTGGGTGGTAGTACCTTTTAAATATAGCTATGCCATCTCCAATACAGTAATCTCCAAAGCTCATTTGAGGCACAAAACTGTCTTGTTTACTACTAGTAAGCAGGGATAGAGAGTTAGTACAGAGTAGCCTCGATGTTGTTATGATTCTGAAATCCTATAACTGCTAACACTCATCAGGTCTGCAAACAAAATTTACCTCCTTCAGTCAACATTTATTCCACAAAGCTGTATTCCTGTGGAAACACAAGTCTTATGTCCTTATGATGACTCTCCTCATTTGATTTTGCCCAATCCTCCCTGCCGCTGCAACTATCCCTGCTGCTGTACTCACTAATCAACAGCTGGCTACATTTTTACAGAGATGGGGTTGCAAAACTTTGGCCAGCCAAAGCAATGTAAATTGCATCTGCATAAGCCAACACATACTGACAAATACCAGTAGCAAATCATAGTTTAAGAAAGTGACAGCGTCATAGGATGCTACAACAGAAGCAATGAGAATTTACTTTTCGCCTCTACATGGAGTATTTTACCCTTAGCTTCCAGTTAGTATCCTACCAAGTGTAGGAGAGGATTACAGGATACCCCCACAAAATGCTAACAACAATGCCAAAGAAAACAGAATAATGCAAAACCTGGATTTATAAAAGTGTAAACTCTGTTTTGTTGTAGTTACTATGTCCAACTGCTATGAAACTTCCATTATTAAGTCATTCTGTGTAGATGCAGCTTAAGTTTAACTCAATTTAAGCTAAATCTGTATAAGTTTACCTGCATAAACTGTCAGGAGTTGATTTAAGATAAACAAATGTTAAAAAAAGATGCATACATGAGGTTATGATTAACTGCAGAAAACAAATACAAACTATGCTGACCTGAGAATGACTGCTTTTTGCTCTTCCACAGTGGACAAACAGAGAAAATGCAATACAATAAAATGAGTTCTCATATTATTTAATGTAAGGAGTGTATTAAGTTCTGTGAGTATAATGGCATTGTTATTGGAATCTTAATGACACCATAAAATAAGTAAGAATATTTCACTCTATTCACTTAATTTCTTTACAAAACCTTCTTCAATGGTGTGCTTGATGAGCCACTTCTTTGCTTCCCCTCATACCCCCCGTCTTTTAACCAACACATCTTTCTCTAAAGCCCACAATTGTGAGTGTGTTCTGACCTTAGTCTGAAAATGGATTTTATTTCCTTCCTTCCACATTTCTGTTTGTAAAGTTTGTCCCGGAAAGACTGGTTTTGCAAAGCGAACCTAAAACAAAAAAAAAAAAAAAAAGTTGGGGTGTGAACAGGTCTATCATACGTACATGCAAAGCTTAAAAGCATAGGCTCTACTGAAAGGAGAAAAAGCAGAGAGAAAAATCATTCAACTAGCAATGTAGAAAGGCTAAACATTTAAGTAAACATACTAGATAGAGGCATTCAAATGCATGCAGCAATAAGTAAAAGCAATTGTGGCAGTTAAGATAGTGCAAAAGCCTTTTCCCACCCTAAAGAATTTTTTTTGGCACCAAAACCAGAAAATTAAGAAAATTAACTGCAAAGAATCAACACACAGACCTTGATCGCTTTGAATCTGTTCACATCATTATTTGCAAACTGCTTCAAAACGTTTCTAGCAGCAAACCCAAAGGAGCATAGTCCATGAAGTATAGGCTTCTTAAATCCTATTTCAAAAAGTAACATTTTAGCATTTGTAATATTAGTTTGCATGTTGCTTCTACAAATATCTATATTTTATTCACAGTATTTTCCTCCAATCATGTTCTTAATCCTTTTTCTTTTTAACCTAATTTATCTCACTGAAAAAGTGTCTGTTATCATTTATTGTTTCCTCTACTTTGAGGCAAGGGAAAGTGCTCACTCAGAACTGGCACTCCAACACTGCCTATGCTATGTAAGACTCACAAGTAGAATTAGTCCCTGTCTGTAGGGGTGACAAAATGAAAAATAAGATTGGCTGTTTTAGTATATGTGCATAGGCACACCAGATACACAGTCACATGGAAGTATGCATATCAAGGGTAAGAGGTATTGTAATGATTAAAAAGGGGTGATATTAAGATTATTTGATGCTTCCCATTTTTAATTCCTATTCATGGTTGCTAAAAGTCTTCAAATATAGTGCACACTTCAGGATTAACTTTTCTTTATTTAGAAGTGGAAAAAACCCTGAAAAGATTTCAGGCATTTTGAACACATCCAACAAAAAAGAGAAAAAAAGATTTACAGTGTTTTGTTTATACTGACATTTTTGGTCAGGTTTCCTCGTACTTCTATGCTTTGGAGCAGGAGCTGAACCTTGGCAGAGGATAATCATTGTATTAGCGCTGTCAAAGTCTGACAAAATAAACCTTTGAAAACTGGCCTGAGATTTGCTAAAGTGCAACGGTTAAGTTTTAAAGATGCTGCTTGTACTGAGTATGTTCTGATCGCTTAGCAGGTTGCTCTGACCTGACAGGCCATGTGAACAGTAATTGATCACACTTGCAACAGCCCATGGATTCAAGACGGGTCTGTCCAGATTTGGCTCTGAAACCAGTTGCTTTGCCTGGAACTCATCTGCCACTCTTGGCTGCCAGAGTCTGTTTTTCCTTGAGCTCTAAACAACTCCTCATAGCGCCTACACAGCATGAAAAGTTGTCCCAAGGGACAACAGCTGGGAGAAAAAAGCAAACGCAAAAGCAAAACCAACTAAACAAAAAAGAGCAGACAGGAGAAAGTCTAGCCTGCAGAGAATCAGAAGATGTAGAAGAAGAAGAAAACACCTTCAAGACAGAAACAGAAAATGCCACTAGGACTGAATGCTGGGAGAGATGAGAATTCTGAGACACAGCCCAAAGGGAAGACAAGACTAGCAGGAGTGAGGATGAGAAACAGAAATTTTGACTCGTTAGGTTAGGAGAGGAGATGTGACAGAAGGACAGGCTAAAAGGAACATGAGTCTGTTTTCTCGCTGTAAATATTCCACTCTGATCATTCTGCCATTTCTTTCCTGTAAGGTATTCGAATATGCATACTTTTAATAGCACTTTATTTTTTGTACACTGTGCACAGAGTATTTCTGAAAGCACAAAGATACCGTGCAGTCAATTTTAAAACAGACTACTGGCATTATTGTAACAATATCAGTATTCAGTATCTCTCATACAGAATGTCATAGTGACATTTGGTTCTTTAAAGGCTTAGCTCAATTCACCATGCAAGAACCAAAACCCACCACTATTATCAGAACTCAGAAACAGACAAATATATACGGTCCTATTCTCCCCAGTATTTTCTTTATAAAACAAATGCATACTCAAAGAAAAATCCATAAGGCAATCAAGTTACTTTTTGCCTAGACTAAAAGGCAAAGTAAATGTTGCTTTCACTTTCTAGTATTTCAGAAACACTCACAAGCTACAGGACTAAAGGCACAAGAATATAAACACATGTTTTCATGTAGTGTATCTCCTCTGAAACATTACCTACAGGAAGGCTTAATGATAATCCTGGAATGACCTGAGCGCATTACACTGAATGCTTGCTTCCAGTGCACACTGGTTAGGGCCAGTCAAAGAGAATACTTACAGAGATTAAAGACAAGAAGGTGTGTGAATATGCCCAAAGAAAAAAAGCTTATGTATAACTAGAAAAAAATATTTGTGGAGTATCTCTACAGTCATTTTCTTCTTTGTTTGAACCTACATTTAGTATAGGTATTTAAGTAGGAGACTGCCACTGTTCCAAAATCCAGTGTGGCAGTTTTATGTTCAGATAAAGAGACTACCTCATCTACAGAGTTAATTTCATTTTTCACTGTGTCTAAGTGCCAGTGCTCTTTGTGTGAGCGGGTAGAAGATTTCTACCTCTCTTCTCTTGTAAGGTTTTTGTAAGATTATCATAATTATTTTAAACACTGGGGTTTCAATTATAAACATGTATTTTTCTCTTCCAGCATCTTCAAGAGTAATTGGGTGATTCCATCTAAATGTTTATCCAAAATCATCAGCTGAACAAACAAACAGAATGGTTTAATAAACCAGGGAAATCTCCTTATGGACTCTGGTATTTGATTATCATTATTTATTAACACAAATTTACATAGAATTATACAAAACAGAGTTAACCAAACAATTAGTACGTATTTATGAGAGGGGACGATTTGTAGAATCGTGTTAAGCATGATCTCAACAAGGAAGCATAGCTCTGCTCTATTTATCTTGATAAGAACACCATACAATGATAATTCTATATTAAAAAGAAGTCACCGGAAAACTGCAGACCAATTATTACAGACCAGTATTTTCATGTAAAGTTTACGATGATAGCATACATATTCAGGAAAATTTCTTAATTGCAGATATTATTTACAGACCAGTATTTTCATGTAAAGTTTACGATGATAGCATACATATTCAGGAAAATTTCTTAATTGCAGATATTATTTACAGACCAGTATTTTCATGTAAAGTTTACGATGATAGCATACATATTCAGGAAAATTTCTTAAGTAAATCAAATTGCTGCCTGCCTGGAGTAATCACACTGTACTGCTAGCAAGGCATGAAAAGAACTCTGAAAAAATACTTTTACAACAGAAATTTAAGAGAACAGACCCTTCTTTAGTAATAACATCTCTGCAAGAATCAGTTAATGTAGTCTATGGTCTGTTGCTTTGGCATGTAGCATTACATCAATGAATAAGCTACTGTGCTACCAAGAGGTGCAGTTAAGCAATTTTATAGGAAAGAAGTGCTAACGAACTCCCTCTCTCCCACCCTCCTGAGATTTATTGGGATTGAGAAGACTACACAGAAGCACAAAAAATTCCACCAAGACCAACATAATCTCAAAATTATTTAGATGAAAAGAATTATCTATCAAAGAATTTATGGAATTCCTTCTGAAGCGTTTGATAGTCAATTATTTCTGCTTATGAAACAGAGATTGTAAAGATGGGATAGTGGCAACAAATAATCTCTAAAAGGAAAAGAGGGTAGGAGGTAGGTTTCCATTGTAGGTAGAGTCCAAGCATCCTTCTGCATTCCTAGCTACAAGAAGCAATGCTTTAAAGTGAATTGTCACATAGAACTTTGAAGACATCTAATGGTGACTTTAAGAACAGCTATAAAAAGTACTGGTTTTTTTTCAGCTTGTTAAAGACGTACGGACTAAGTGAAAATAAGATTAAAAATATATTTACATCATCCTTCATCCAAATATTAATACAATGGTATTCCAAAGCTCACCTCCAAGAGCAGCAAAACTTGGATCAACATGTAAAGGATTCCAATCCCCACTCAGCCGATATAGGGCAGCCTGCAGAAACAGAGAAAGAAAAACGGGAGGCTAGCTGTGCTTCGCAGAAACGAGCAGGAGTCACTCAAAAACTTACGATAGATTAACAAATTTATCAGAATCTATTTTACGAGTCCTTAGATAACATACTCTACAACAAAGCAGGTAAAATAGGAATTAAATGTTATTGTGCAGACAAATTGCCAAAGCTCCAGGGAAATGTGCCAAGAACTGTGTGTGGTCTTGGTACATAAGAAAATAATACAACTGCTTAATGGGAGGAACAACCAACCTACTCTGCTGACATACAGATCCAGCTTCACTAAAATTTGGCAACAGTGAAGTAATGCATTTTCTAGAATTTGTCCATAGGTTCTTTAGCTTGAAGTGTAATTTTAAAGAGTTTTCTCCCATGACAGATTAATCCACAATTTAAAAAAAAAATACATACAAAAACTTTTTTTTTTTTAAACACACACACTACCATGCTTTTTCAACATTTGGTTCATCTTACAGAGATCAGAAATACACTTATCCTTCCCTTTTAAGAGTAACATGATTGACTAATTGTGATACCCTTCTCTCTTAGCAGCTTCATGGGTAGCTGGTCCCAATATTAAAAACAAACAAAACCCCAAAGTAACATGCCAAGTTTTCTAGAAGACTTTTGCTTCATGTTAAATATTCTCTTTCACTAGTAAAAAGTAGAGAAATTCAGATTTAGTGTATTGTATATACTGTGAATGTGAACAAACCTGAGAAATGATGGAAGAATATGACTACTGTACTTTGGTTTTCTGTCTCTGTGTGGCCTTAGCATTTTCATTATCAAATCTTGTATTTGCTGTATGTGTACAGTGGCCAGCAGTCCATAATATGAGAGGCGTGACAAGCCAACCTGTGCATCTTTCTGGACTAAAAACTTACTCCCTGGTCATTAGATTCCAGTGAAAACCAGTGACAAAATGACTGTGGAGTACTCTCTAGCACAACATTCCCAAAAGTATAGAGAAAATCAGGACATCACGTTAACTAACACTAGTGAAGATTTCAAGGATATAGTAGTTTTATATGATGGCATATACAAATCGAACATGAATTTAATTGAAAGAGCTTTTAAACTGAAAACAAATTTTATTTTAATTGAGCACATTATTGATCTTTGGAACCCCTTATCACTAAACATTTTCTCCCAGCATTTTGGACTGGGATTGTAAAAAATGGGATGTGTTTATCCAAATGTGGATAAACTGCACTAAATATGTTTGGAGGAAAGAAGCTAATGGATTTCTCAAAGGGAAGGAAAAAAAAAAGATTCCCCAAAGGAAGTATTTTCTGATATATGTCTAACACCGTTTCTTCTATCAAATCTGAAGCAAAGGACAGTGTAACTAAAGAGGTTCTGAACTCATATTGTCATTTTAATCCATAATCCATTTGTTTTAGTTTTAATCTGTTAATATTCAGGTCCATTTCTTCAAGTATATACAGCTTTCACAGTAAGCTCTAATTCTCTCTTATTTGTCCTGGTAGCCTTCATCAATACAGCAAGCGTTTCAAACTTCAGTTATGGTGGAATGTAGAAGAGCTTGTCACTACTTTTGTGTGTGAGAGTTGGATACATGCACTAAAAATGGCAAGAAGAAAATCCTAAACTGCACCATAGCTTAAGCATGCAAATCTTAGCCAAGTACTAAGCTAATGCTTCTCCATGGCTGCTTACATTGTTGTTTACTCTTTTTGAAACACTTTTCCTTTTGAAAACAAAGATGTATCAGTAAGATGGCATCACTGGATCTGAAATGTCTAACTGTAATTCTACTTTTGCCCCCAAACATATATTTACTGTAACTTTTTTTTTAATTATCTTCTAATTGATCCTAAAAAATCTTAGAAAAATAGTAAAGGCTGGAAATTTCATACTAATGTAAGACTACAGTTCAGATGGGTCCGAGTTTGACCTTCCAAAAGGGACAAAGGAGAGCGAAAATACTTTGCTGAAGGAACAGATAACCTGAAATTAATCTTACAGCATCACCAAGAAGTAGAAATAGCTAAGATATCTCACCTTGTGAGAAGAATAAAGTCAAGATCTCCTAAAGGCAGTATCCTCCAGTGCCAGGGCTCTTCAGCTAGCAATCTACAAGCCAAATCAAGTCCAAAAGAGCAAGCCAAATGGACTGCCAAGTGATCCGATGCCACAGAGGCCATTCTATAGGGGGCACTCAAGGAGTGTGTGGTGAAACACACAGTACTGGTTGAGGGTGGAACAGGAAAGCAAACTGAGATAATGTAAATATTTACACTCTACTACACCACTAAGGCAGCTGGAGTTAAGTGATGAGTGGGAAGAGACGGCTGGAAACGGGCTAACAATTACCATCCATGGAGAGCACCTGCTCTCTTCACTTGTTCTCTCTTATGTCACTTCTCACACAAATAGAAGAAAAATGGGGAACTAAGAGTGCCACCATACTCCCACTTGCACATATAAAAAACCCACAGCAGCAGGGGTTCAGAGAAGAACATGCACACGCTGCTCTTCTGACTTGCTGTGTCTTCACTTGTCCCCTGAGTAGATGTTAAAACTGTGCTTTCACTGTCAAAAGGTAGAGATGAGCAGCTCTGATGTACCACTAGCTAACTTTGCTAACTAATTGGCTAAGGCTTTAATGCCACCAATATCACTTACAACACTATGAAAGAGACTTTTAGTGAGGAACAGACCCTTAGTTCCTTTTTTTTTTTTTATATAAAACCTGACAATTTAAAGAGAGTTGCTCTTGATAGAATTCCACAGAGTATCAGCCTTCATTACTGAAGTTTTCTTTCAAGAGAGTCTAAAAATCTAACAGCAAATCGCCACTCTTGAGAACTAGAAAATAAAAATTGCCAGATGTGAAATAATTAAATTAAATAATTAAATTACTTTTTAACTAAATTAAAATTCTAGGGTCTCACTTTCATTCTTCCACTAATTTGCATTTTTACAAAAGCTGTCAGGAGGCTATTTTCACGAAGGAGCTGTTGTAATAAATTTTAATTCAAACTAAATAACATCTAGTAGTACTGGAAAATTCTATTTATGATAAAAAAAGATAAATTTCTTTTTTAAGCTCAAATCTCAACTTAAATCTAGCTATGCAGCTGTTGCTTACTAAAGCTGTAATAAGGAACAGCCATTTATTTGGGGTGATAATAAGCACTACTTGGGAGACAATACTTCTACCAAATGCTTTTCAAAATTACTGTAGTAAAAAATACTTGTGCTTTGCTAACAAAATAACTGTAGCATTTAGGAAATAATTAGGTTCAGAGAATTAAATGTGATCAATGTATTTAACTAAAAGTCTGATGCATGAATATGGGAGACAATACTTGTCTTTTTGTACTTTTAAACAACTAGACTGGCACTGGTCACAGCTAGAAAACACATAGGCTGAACTGAACAAAACAGTTACACAGAGGTTATTTCAGATTCAGTGCAGCTGAGTCAGGTCTGCCAACAAACTTCATTTACCACAGTCTTTGGTATTACTTCATTACATAAATTACATTCCACATGAGAACAGAATTGTTTTAAAGCCTTGTTGGCTCTACTTTCTATATTCCTCGAATAGTTACATTTCCTGAAGTCTTGAGTGATAGCACTAAAAAAAAAAAAAAAGAAAAAGTGATGCAACCTTGGAGGATGACAAGAGTCAATTGATGTGGGGCGTTAGATTGAAGTCAGTCATAATACGGTTAGATTGTTCTCCAATTAATAACACAAACTGTCAAGTCTCATTTCCTAACAATTTAGGAGTTCTGCCAGACCACAAAAGAAAAGGCGATATCCAACCTGTCTGTGCCAATTTTTCAGTCTGGCCTGCAGACTGCAATAAAGGTCAGTGGTAAAGCTAACGAAAAAGGAAGCCAACTATCCATATATTTTCCCTTCTAACTGGGGAGAAAAAGGGCTCTGCCCAAGAGCTTATTTTACCAAGTACATGTGTATCTATGTATACATGTACATATGTGTGTACATATACTTTACCTAGCTTATTTAAGTAAGAGCAAGCAGTCAAGCAATCTCATGAAGAAAAAACAGCCAGAAATCTCACCTACACATTTCAATGAGCTCTGATTTACATTAAGAACAATGAATGTTTCCAGTTAAACTGGCAGTGCTGATGCTTCAAGGGCTCAAATTTAGCACGGTACTTAAGTAATTCACTGCACTTAAAATCAAGCAGCTACTCTTTGACTATCTGAGATCCCCATTTGACATATCTTCTTTTTCAATTAATTATCTCTGTAAGGGTAAGGAGAGATGTTAGGAAAGACCAGTTGATAGAAACCAACACATAGAAAGGTCAAAGGGTTTATTTGTTCCTCCAGATATAACCAACTATTTTTCTCAAAGTAGGCATATGTGGAAAATAAACAAAACAGACAGTTTAAGTTGCTCATAATAGTTTCCAATGCCTAAATATATTTTGTGGAAATCTAGAACAAAAAATGATCCTATTTTTTAACAAGACTATAATTAAGAAATACAAGTGTATGGTTTCCTGGACTACTCTACGTTTGTCATTATGTGTTCTCAGTGGTCTGGATTATCCAAACACTATCTTAATCCCTACATACCTTTGACTCCCTCAAGAATAAGAATTACTAAAATGTTCAATTAAAACACCTTCACATACACAGCTATAAATAGCAATAGTTATAGTAGGTATAAAATGGCACTACATCTTTTTTCCTTCCTCACCCCACATTATTCATGTCTTTACTGTTTATACAGTATTCATATTCATGTCTATACTGTTTATTTTTCAAATTTAAAATCAACTTATAAATTCTGGCACAAGCTTCACAGAACATTAGCCATTTTTCAGTAGCATGGCAAATGTACAAGAAGCCTTTCCTTTAGCAGCTCCTCTCTTAATCAAAAAGAACCACTTTGGTTTGGGGAACAATTTTTATATCCTTTACTAAGACATGAATAGATAAGGGAAGGAAACAAATTCTTCGTAATGAAAAGCATCTTGTTTAAACGAAATGACTGCCAGGCTAGTACCTTTTCTTCTTTTATCATCTTACCACACAAAATTCTAGTATAATTCAAGCCCTCAACTATTTCTCAAAATTGCCATAATTAGAAAATTGTATTCTGACCTTCCCAACTGGAATAAACATGGAGCGGGGCGGGGGGGGGGAAGGTGTATAAAACTTGAAATTAGCATCGTAACATGTAACAAACTTTTAAAGTAATTACTATTACAAATGCTCACTCACTCTACAAGTAGTTCTGAGAGTATCATCTCTGCATACTGAAATCTCTAGACAAATTAGGAAAACATTATCAAATCCTTGCAATGGCTTCACATCCCTTTGGTTTGCTTGTATCATCCTTTGTTGTTAAGCGCTTTTTTTCTGACATGCTCTCCATATCTGTGAACCTACTGCGGCACTTCATTTTCTCTGTCATGAAACAAATTATTTATGCTACGAACAGAAAAAAAGTCACCTGAGGCTCTCAGGAGGCTCTCTTGTGCTATTCTCCGAAGTTAATTTAAATTTACATGTTTTCAGGCAATGCTGTACTACAATCTTTACAGAGCAGGACGTAAAAAAATTTGTCCTGTAACCACATTTTCCCAATCTGTGCACATGTTTTCATCATCTTCTCTCTCACATGACTTTATTGCACTCATTCAAAAAATGACCTTAACTCAAAACACTCACCTTCTTACAACTTTTTTCTTCTAATCTGTTTAAAATAAGCATAAAATCTCTCCAAGGAAACAAATGTAGGCTGGAAATAACCAACTTTTTTTTCCCGTATAATGTTAACGATTACTTATTCTATCTACACATACATTCTCTGAAAACACACACAAATATTTCATAGAATCATAGAATAGTTTGGCTTGGAAGGGACCTTTAAAGGTCATCTAGTCCAACCCCTCTACCATGGGCTTAAAACAAAAAGCACAAATAAAATCTGTGTAGAATAAAAGATGACTTTCCACAGGTAAGTATTCACATCCCAATTACACAGAAGCTTGTAAAGGTCTTATCACACCATCCTCAAAGTAAAGCACTGACTCATAGTACTGAACCTGTTGCCAACAGGCAGAAAACATTTTACCGTAGGTTTTAGTTTAATAATTAATTTGGCTGTTAAATGTTTCCCATGCACCTCTTTCCTTCCAAGATGTCTTTTTAATAAGTTTTTACTGTGAAGTCCACTCTTTTACAACAAACTAGATTTGTGCATAACTGTCTCCACAATTGTTTCCAGTTACATTGAGAACTGCAGTTTTAGCTGAACTTGACACAGTTAAAAACTAAGCTCGGGTAGGTAGAGGACAGCAGTATGAGCAAGAGGACTGCAGGACTGAGAATGACTGAGGAAGGGAAAGACACTCCTGAAGTCTTAGTCAGAGGATGCTGATGACACTACTTGAAACATGGCAGGTGCCAATTATTTTCTCCTCTTTCAGAAAAAACGGAAAAGAACTGTATTTTAGAAAAAAACAAACCACTAAAAAGCATCAATTTCTTCACACCCTGTCAGTCAATACTTGATCTACACCTGGAACAGAAGGCTTTTCATAGCTTGTATATTTTAAATCCTATCAGATTAGTCTAGGTGTGAATTTACTGAATCTCTCTAAAAATCTCTGAATGAGTAAAGAATCATTATATTCCCTAAGCTGGCTTTTTTTTATGCTGCTTATCACATTCTCAAAAATCACCATCGGATGCTATACGCCACTCCTTTAAACACTCTCTGTACAATTAAAGTGCCTCAAACATTTATAAACATCCTTTATACACTGGAAACTATAAGACAGCAGAAAAGGTCGTAATTGTCAGCAGCACAAACCAATTCCAGCTCTCCAATTTAACATTTGAAGGCCTAATTCTTCAAAGCACATCACATTTTCAAAGTACACTGTACAAGTTCAGAACAGAGCTCCTCTGAATTTCAATTTCAGCCTGTGATGCTCAGACACCCCCCCTGCTAGTCCAACTCCCAAATTTCACCTTCCAGATTCCATTGTCTCATCCTCTCCTATCAGCCACTGATTAAGGAGCACCCATGTCTGAGTACTTTGGGATATCAGTTGGGTAATGGTTGCCCACAGACCGTAAGAATTTTATGGACAAAGCAAAGAAAATCCATGGTCAAACAACTGCAGCTCCAACCAGTCACTAACCATGAGATCATTTTCCTCTCATTACTCCTTCTCAGAACACAACTTCTTGCAACAAATAACATGGGAAAACTGACTTCCTATGCTATATGAGCTCCTGCCTAGAGCCCTTTCTGTGCCTGTGGAAGGAGCTCTTGAAGGAGAAGGAACAAACACACCATTTATGCCTGCATGACTGAAAACTGTATCATAAAGCATTGCATACAAAGGGGATTAAGACTACAAACAAAGCAAGCTTTATTTGGAATTTTTATCTTTTTAGAGACTCTGCAACATATAAAACATTATCGTAGTTTTCCAAATGAAAGCTCTAACAAGGAATTTAAAAATTCTTGAAAGCAAGGACAGCCAATTTTCCTGACCCTGGAAATGACAGAGCAGAAGTATCATATGCTTGAGATACCCAAGCTGCATGGAAAAGTAGCTCTGGCAGAAATTCACATGTGATAGATCACATGACACTGCTTTGCAGAGTCTTATAGGGGGCACAGTTGCATGTACACAGCTGGTCCCAAAGCATGGTAGGCTGAGACACCATGTTTTTCAAAGTCTATCTAAATAGTCTTTTCTACCTCTTTGTCATGTCTATTTCTCCATATCAGTGTAACTATGTCCTTGCTTCGGCTGGGATAGAGTTAATTTCCTTCCTAGTAGCTGGTACAGTGCTGTGTTTTGGATTTAGGATGAGAATAATGTTGATAACACGCTGATGTTTTAGTGGTTGCTGAGTAGTGCTTACCCTAGTCAAGGACTTTCCAGCTTCTCATGCCCTGCCAGCGAGAAGCTGGGAGGGGGGACAGCCAGGACAGCTGACCCAAACTGGCCAAAGGGCTATCCCATACTGTATGATGTCATGCTCAGTATGTAAACTGGGGGGAGCTAGCCAGGGGGCAGTGACCGCTGCTCGGGAACTGGCTGGGCATCTGTCGGCGGGTGGTGAGCAACTGCATTGTGCATCACTTATTTTGTATATTCTTTTATCATCATCATCATCATTAGTATTATTATTTTCCCTTCCTTTTCTGTCCTATTAAACTGTCTTTATCTCAACCCACAAATTTTACTTTTTTTCCCGATTCTCTCCCCCATCCCACTGGGGGGCAGAGTGAGTCAACGGCTGTGTGGTGTTTAGCTGCCTGCTGGGTTAAACCACAACAAAGTAACAAATACACAGAATCAGAACTTAAAGTAGGAGAATGCTTTAGTGAAATATATGATACTGTTGCAAGCAAAGAGAATTTTTCAACTGGCAACCATTTCTTAAAATGATTAGACACTTTACTGAAATGAGCTGACATTAACAAGAACTTGGAAGTCCTGCAAACTCTGCATGTTACAGCCTTAGTTTTACCATACAGGCAAACTTAACAGGTACCTTTCAGAAGAAAGTGGGAAGAAACACAGAATAGTAAAACTGAAGTGACTTCTTCAAAAATTCCATTTTATGCATTACTGTTATACTGTTTATTTATTGTCACAACATTGTGTATTCTGAATATTAATTCTGATATTTAAAGATAGAGAACAGTTTACTTCTTGGGAGGCAAACTGCAAAATATCAGAATGCTGTGAGGTTTTTCCACAAGCAAACAAACAAACAAACAAAAACACAGAAAGCCCCCAACAAACTCAAGACTCCATATTTGTTTCCTTCCTCAAAAGTGACCTGCATCACCTGAACATTATCCACTTTAACTACCCACTGCAGCTTATTTTGTGTGTCATCAGAAAATGAATTCCCAAGAAATTAACACATTTGGGAAGGGAGTGAAAAGAAAACTCTACAGAGACAAAACTCTCCAGAGATACAGGTCATTCACTGCCTGTGATTCCTAATTGCAGTAGGAACTGTTCAGCAAAACCTGTTTGATTGATTAATTTAAGGCCCTGGTTCGAAAACCAGCAGGACAAGAGTAGCTTGGTGATCCTGAAGCTCTGTAACTACAGGGTTGAAATCGAATGATTCATTTCTTGCTAAACAGCTAATAGTCAAACACCCTCTAGACGTCTTGATCTTCTGTCAAAAGGCCTATTTTATTCAAAAGATTTATGGCAGTGTACCTAGTAAAGCATAGCTCAGGTTACAGAGAGAGAACAAGACAGAAAAATACCACAGCACATGCACATCTCTACAGGGCAAGATGGAAAAAATGTCACCTAGTTCTTTGTGGAAAAATTCATGAATACACAGAAGAAATATTTTATGTCCTTCTTCAGCAGGATACAAATTTTAAGCCTTAAAGTCTTTTAGAAGGTCAGATACTTCTAAATTTTTCTTAACCATTTTTCATCTTTAAGCAGCTTACACCATGGTACTGCAACTCATTCATAAGCACTGGTTGGTGTTTAAAGAACTTCTCAGGAATGGGTACAGATTTGAAAGGGATAAACATTTACGATACTACCTGCTATTAGTCTTTGATACCACCAACCAAAAGGATTAGTTTGTTCTGTCAGTGGTCACTGACATAATACAATCATTTTTCAAGGAACCGTAGGTGGCTGTACTCTCCATTCTGCTGAACACATGGTGAAGGGCAAAAACAATTATTAGCCCTCTGTTCCCAGTACCCTCTTCACTATGCAGCGCTTCCTCCTGCCTGAAAACATGTAAAAAAAGTTCTTCCTCTTGGAAAAAAATTAAGCCAATACAGTTGAGTTAGAACTGAATATAACTTTTGAGATAACCACAGTCATTGACTTCAGTGAAAGATAGGAGTCATCACTGTAAACATTTTTAAAATATGCATGATGGTCTCCATCAGGAAATTTACTACATTATCATACTATGAAAAGTTAAGGGGGAAAAATGCTAATTATGAAGAGCAGTTTAGGCACGTAATTGTGGTAACACAAAAACCGAGTGGTGGATGTCACAACTATCATTGGCAATTAATACAGTTCAAGTTAACTCAAATGCCATCTGCAAACTGACTCTTTCAATCTGTCTCATACTCTATACTCATTCAATAGCTGAATGGCAACAGTCATTCTGCCAACACCTTTTTCATTTAAACACTAAGAAAAAAAAATTCAGAAACTTCAATGCAATTTGTGTGCCAGCTTCCATTTTCAAAAAGGATTTTAGGCAGTTATGTGTCATTCCACAGACACATAAATGTAAAATCTTGGTAACATTTCCCCAAGCTGTCCTTCACATGAAAGTCTGTATTCCTGCCCATAAAGTTCCCAAGTTCTACACACTCCCCCTCCTGTACACAGGCATCATCACTTAAGCCCAGATGCTGCTGAGTAATTTGGCAAATAAGCCTTCTTGCGATTCTCAAAGTCCACTGGCTGTGGCTCTTGCAAGATCTAATTGGAGAGGAATTCTTTTTATATATCTACCTGTCAGAGTACATCTTAAAATAAAACAAGTGTGGTGGCTACTCTGTGCCACTTCCTTTATGTCCAAAAATCAATTTTGCGAAGTTTCCCAACTTCTGCATTATAGGGTCACTACCATCTTCTTTTATCTCATGAACTTAGCATTTTATACACAGTAACAATTCCAAACGTAAGAGTTTAAGGCTCAGAAACTAAGATTACCGTGTGAACAAGGAGATCATAAATGTCATCTGAAAATTGATGGACGTGGAATCAATTCCGATATAATCACACAGAGGAGAATCTGAACTAGGGATCCAACATTCAAAGTAAATGCTTTTAACTGCTGGGCCATTAGGGTTGCTGTATCTTATCTAATAAAGTGCCAGCTGCTAGAGAGCACCTTCCACTACATTTAACCACCTCCCAGGAACAAAGCGCTCTCTCACCGTTCCCTGCTCCCTGCTCACCTTGCCAACTTCCGATGAAGCCTATTCAGAAGAATTAAACATCTGTACCTCCTAGACTGATGCTGTGAATTTTAGGATGCAGCAAGTACATCAGTGATAGAAACAAAAATGTTGATCTAAGATCTCTTTCCTGGTTTAAGTGGGTAGGGCTCCTTCTATGTAGAATTTTGTAATAAATGATTATAAAATTGCATCAGCCTTATAAAAGAATGTTTTAGATAGTACACTGAACACACTGTCATAACTTAACCTAGCACAAATTTTAGCTTCATGTTATACAGATATATACACACACAAATATACATATATAAATACCTGAGGTATATCAGAAAATTTGAACTTAGTGAACATCGTATAAGACTCCTTTCCTTCAAACAAAACAAACATTTCCACACTTACAGCATACAAAACTTTACCTGATCAACTGTTGTGACATCAGAAATTACAGCATCAGGGGGTCTCTTGGGTGGATTCACTGTTACCTAAAGCAAAAGCAGTAGTATTAGTATTGCACTGCAAAAATCTTTTATCCATACCCATGCCAGAATATGTCAGGTATGTATAAAAAGAAACAGCATTTACCAAGCTGTTAAGGTTCCTCCTATTCTTTCTACATGTACAGACAAATAGAAAAAGAAGTTTAGGCCAGAAAGTCTCTTATCAAGATTAGCTTTACAAAGAGAGCAATCCTGAGGCAACAGATCTGGCTAACAGTTACATGTTATAGCTGAGCAGTTTGATTATATTTCTTCCAAACTATCCAAAAAAGTTCAAGCAAGAATTATTCACTCAGAAAAAATAGTTGTCTCATAGAACATTAGTGTTTTGGAACACAGAAACGAAAACGAAGCTTTTAAAATACTACTTTAAAAAGTGCAATGGAATACAAAATGATTTATTACCTCACTCATGGACTACATCACTTTTGGCCTTGAAGAGCTTCCAGCTCTGTTTTTGTTTTGCACTTTTTTCTTTTGTTTTTGCCATTACATGCTGCATATTAAGCCCCACATTATTCTAAAAAAGCTGTTCCTTGTGCAATCTACAGCTTCGTTGTTCAGTTTTGAAGATACAAACTTTACCAACAGACTGAAAGAGAACATCCTAGGTCATGATAAACACAAAGAACACCATAACCAATTTAAAACTGTTAAAGTACCTAAAATCTTTTTTCCCCTCTCCTTGGGTTTTCAAAACAAACAAAAAAAAGACCAAACAAAGAGAAACTGGTATAAGCTCTAAAATGAAAGGAAGCAACTTGACTCTCACCTGCAGTAATTCTAATTAATCTTAGCTTGTGTAAGCTCTTTACCAAAGAAAAGAGAAATCAAAAGACACTGAGTGCTGTGTAGTTTCACATCTAATAGCAGCAAAGGCTCTTTCCTGTTTATTAACAGCAGAGCAAAGCCACCTCTTGGGTGAAGACTTGATATCATCACTCCTGCTTTTGTCACTTCAGAGAACAAGGGACCTACACATTAATCAGCCTGATAACAAGGACACTACCTCACATGCTTTCTAAACAAGAATGGCTTGCCAATCTATTTCCAGTTGGTTTAAAGAAACTCAACCTGACCTACCAAGCCATTAAGACTTTAAAACTAGCCAACATATGAATAATTAAGGAAACGCCTCTGCCAGTAGGGCAAGAAAACCCCAACTCAAGAGGAGAGACATGACTTACACAACATGTAGCTCATCATAGACCTCAACTTGGAAATTTTTTCTCCTTAGTTTGCAAATACAATAAATGTGCAAAGTGACAAAAAGACATATTATAAAATATATCTCCTCAGCTTGAGATTTCTTTTTGGCACAGAGGGACATGAAAGTCTTTTTAATTGGGAAGGTATGCAAGACAAAGCAGGAAAATTTATCGTTTGAAACTGGCCTCTTGCATGCAGAGGCCTCTGTTGAATTTGCTACCACTGTGTTGTCTTAAGTAGACTACATTTTGTCTTCTTCTATCACAAGAAGGACTGCTGCCTGAAACAGGTATTCTTTATATTTTTAAACATAAAATCATTTATATAGCATTCTATACTTCACTAGAGTGAAGAAGTTGCTGTTGCCTAAAGTGCAATGTTTAACTGAAAAGTGCCAAAGCACTACACTGGACTCACTGATGCCACCACTATAGATTAGCAACATTTCCTTTGAACCACTATTTTTTTTTACATGCAGTATTATAAAATCTGATTACAGAAGAATTAAAGGTTCCATCAAAGACCATATACACTGTCTGCAGTAATATTCTGTGAATTTTTTACACTACACAGAGGCTTTTCCTATTTTTCTTTGAAGCAGCAGGCATTTCAAGATTTGATTTGTAAAGTTACATATGGGAAAATTTCTGTATAATTGATACAGATTTAAGCCAAGAAACTTGTAAGTTTACATCCAAAAATCCCAAAGAACATTACCTACAATATTACAGATGTACAAAACCTAGGTATTTCATTACAGATTTTCAAAAATACCGAGTCTAAAATAGCCTCTATTCAATTGACTGTTTATTACTGTAGTGCCTCAAGGCTCTAGTTCACAGTAACAACATTCGGTCATAGCTGGCACTACCCTTAAACATAGTATTGAATAGTTATACGTCAGGTACCTGAATAGCTACTTCATGCATTTGGACATGCACACTATGTGTTCATGTGACATTGTTTGTCATTTGCTAACTCTATCCCAAAATGCAAGAGTTCCACTCCACTGGAAGTGAGAAACTATAATGCTACTTCTCTCTTTTCCCTTCTATGCTTTCCAAACCTCTTTCACACAAACACAGATTTATAAAGAGCTACACCTAGAGATCTCTTCTAGAAATTGCAAGTTCAAACCTAACACCACACATTTGAGTACTTCTCAGCTTTTTACTGTTAGACTTTTTACTAGAGCAACATCTTGCAATATTAATGTATGATCATCCCTATTAGCATAAATTTAACACACGAAAAACAAGTTACTAAACTAAACATGAACACTTTCTGTATACATACACATGAAATTATCACTAGGTATAAATTTATTTTTGAATATAAATAGCCCCCCTACCCCCTTAAACAGAAGCAAAGAAAATCTCTGAGGTGGAGCAGCAGAACACACTGTAATGCAACTGATGACCCACAGATCATGTATTCCCAAGTAGAGATACAAGCATGGCGGCAGAAATTGAAATGTGATCATGACAGCAGAGCTGAGACAGGTTTAAATCAGGACTCTGTTATGAGTCTAGTTGGCACAATCGAACAGCACAGTAGCAGGCCCCTAGACAAAGTATTTAAAATCTCAACTTCGTTGTCACTCTCCTTGCTGCCCATGCTCAAACAAGAGCAGCTAAAAAATCTTCTCTTAAAACTACACATGAGAGGTAAAACTCCCCAAATCTACTTGAGAAAAACAAGACTTACAAATAAAAGCCACTTCTCTGTTCTTGTTCTGATCTAAGGGGTCTCTAAAAATTTTTCAGATCAAAAATAGATTGAGGAAATAAAACCTTTCCCAAGCTAGCTTTTAACAAGAAATAGTAACTTTCCTCATGTGTCCATTTATGGAGAGCGTGACTGGGAGTAACTAAATAGATAAAATCAAAGCATGTGAAGTTTCTTTTGTTTGCAAAGCTTACATTTGGGTTTCATAAAACCAAGAGTCAATAAGACTCTTGCCAAATTGGACAGTTGAACTGATAGCATCTTCCATCTGACCTACAGAAGCAGAATTTTAAGGAATTTAGCACAGCCCAAAGTGCAACATGTAGCAGATTTTACCACTTCTATGGAATTAATTGGGTCAAATTGGGTCAGGTTACAGTCTGATGACCGAGAATCTCCTGTTCTGTTTTCCATTAGGATATTCCGTATCTGTAATTTCAAATATTTGAATGTAGGAATATCTCATCAGTTGCACATTTAGCAATTCATTTCTCTCCCTAATTGTCAAAACAAAAGCATTGGTTTCCCAGGCCCTGAACAGTACTTTTTCACTCAGGCTCTTCAATGAACAGAAGTATTTATATTCCAGTTGAGTTTGTACCGCCACACTGCTCAAATGCTAGTTTATCCTTCCTAGTTGATATAGCAAATATTTTTGTTGCAGTGCTGACAGAAGTTTTTATGTGGGGTTTTTTTAATATGAATATGCGTGAATTTACCTTGGCCTTTTCTGATACTCGTTTTCCACCAAATCCTCCAGCTCCAACGAAAAACAAAGAGAACTGATTATAGCACACCAGGTCCTTTCCACAATAGGTATTCACTAAAAGACAACAAAAGAGAAAGGCCATATATTGTCTTCGATCTCATTTTTTATATAGCTAGCAAGTGTTGTTACAAGAGAAAAGTTCAGCTTCAAACATGACAAAGCTAATTTTAACAACTGAAGGGACAATGGTCACACTTCCATGTTGCACTGTTGCAAGTCACTTCCTCACTAGTGAAGACTAATGATCTGTTTCAAATAACATTATCATTAATTTTATCTATATGAAAGCATTAAAATTAAAAAATGAGCTATCAAGATGCTGATGCTTTTAGCATCACATTCAAGGTGCTAAAAATATTTGACAACAGAGTGCTGAAATTAGTATTTCTTTCAGCATCTCACACTGCATTACCAATTTATTTAAATATGATAGAATTGTGCCATAAAATATGAAGTATTAGAAGCTATTAACAATCCCTGCTGTGTAAAGCACATTACCAACTCATACAAAAAGCAGTACTAGTACCTTGTACGAAAAGAGCTCCGGAGCAAGCTTTAGTTTAAGGTCACCTGTTCTTTCTTTTGAAGAAGTTAAACTTGTTACACTGAATTGAGATTCAGCCTCCTATTTCCAGCTCATGCCTATTTCACCCCTTACACCTTAGACTGACATTTACAGTATTATTAATAATGTTCATTTCCAGTTCCAGAAGAAATTTAAAAACCACTAAGACTCTGCTTACAAAAAGAACTTTTGCGTGTTGCAGAAACAGACAGGTTTAATGTTAGCCCAGTATGGAAGCAAAACACAGCTAGAAGGAACAAAGGGACACTAAAGACCTTCTTACAATTTTATCTGTACACTGAAGGAATAAAAGCTCAAGAGTGTTTACAGATTCACTGCCTATTAAGCTACTCTTGCAGCCTAATTTCCCAAGGGACCTTCGTATAACAATACCTAAAGATACTAAAATTCTGAAAATGACAACTTATCAACTTCCAGAGACATTCTGATCCTTTAACTTGGATACAAAAGGAAGGAAATGGTGTTTTGTTTTGTTTAGAAAAGAATAATGTAGACATAAAAAAAGAACACAGGACATGCTCTTAAAGATGGCTGCTTTGCAGATGAGTCTACACAACATGCACGTATGACTAACCTTTGCAAAACCACCCCACAAAACGCACGCACACATGTGTGCACACACACCCCCGCCTTGCTGAAGGGTGGCAGAATCTAAAATGGCTGCCTTCAGAGAAGACTAAGTATTACTATTAAAGAACTTTTTTCAATTTGCATAGTGCACTATTCCAGCAACGCAGGAAAAAACCAAACCTTCTCTGAAATCTTTTTCCAAAGACAGTGTTCTAATTTCAGTACATTAATTGCCCAAGAAGAATTACATTATACGTTTACACAGCTATTGCTAATTAGCTCATTTCTCAGCTCTCATTGAGATTTAACAAGCTAACAGTCTTTACTGTGGAAAGGCTGGCAGTTATTGGTACAGCTAGTTAAAAACTGAGCCTGTCAAATTTTACTGCATCCCCTCCAAAAATTATGAACTTTCTTACCATCTATAAGCAAGACTGCTCCTGATCCTTTGTCGAGAATATCAGCAATGGTTGAAACTGAAGTTAATTGCCCTGTAAGAAAAGAAGAACACATACATGTTGTAAGGTTTTGCTTCAGTAATTAAGTCCACAGATCACTCTTTACAATTTCTTACTAACAATAATAATAATAATGGTAATAATGATCATAGTAATAGTCACAGTAATCACAATCATCATGATTATAATAAAAGCGTCTGGGAATCTTTGCAAATCTTGGTTTGCAGATGTGAGGAATTTTTTTTTTTTTTTTTAAGATTTGCATTTTTTTAAAATAGAATCTTGCTATAGTTTATGTATTCAGAGCTAAACACAAATCACACTTTAGACTCAAACACATTGCTAACTTCAAAGATAGCTCCAATCACTTAAGGATTGTCCACAAAAAGAGGGCTGAGACAACTACAGTTCTACAGAAGAGAAGCTCAGCTCAGGGCCTGGGCCTGTGGGCTTATGAAGTTTGTCTCTAAAGAGATTATTGCTCTAGAAAGATATGTAACCATATATGTTTACGTAATCAGCCTATGGAATGAAAAAATAAAAAGCTTTATGAAGTCTTGGCAATCCACTATGAATTATCAGACTTCTCTGAAATTAATATAACTTCCACACATCTCCTTTTTGTTTCAACAAGAAATTATGCCATTTATCTGTGGCTTGCAAGATTTTTTTTTTCCTTCTACACTCTGGAAAAGTTAATTTTTAAAAACTACTAATGAAGAAACCCAGGCACATGCACGCATATCCTGAATGAGTCTAAGGAACACCTCTCAAGTGTTGTAATCTGGGAAAACACAGCCATCTGTGAGAAGAGCTTGCTACTGCAGTAACTAGTATCTTGAGAATTTTGACAGGACAGTTTTTTAGCCTCCTCATAGAAATGTCCACTCCTCCTTTACACACATAGTTTAAATCTTATCTTCTTACAGGCACATAGATGCAACCAATGTTGAAGAATTTTTAGGTAAACATCCCAAAGTTCTATGATACAACCCTACAGAAAGAATTAAAAGCTCTGCTGATTAGTATCATATTATATGAGTAATACACCAGCATTTAATGTATTTGCTTATTATATCAAAGATTAGGCATCAGTTCACTAAGTATACTATAGAAAAGCAACACCTGATCCCAAGAACACAGAGTTTCAGAATTCCTTCAATAACACAACAGGTTGCCTCTCTGCTCCCCCACCCCTTGTAAAAAGAATATGCAAAAAATGCAGTTGGAAACAGAGCTTCCCTATTTCCATTTATAATATGGCTACAGGAACTGTTGTCATAGTGAAAAGCAAATCAGCAACACAAAAGGACTGACCTGAGGTTGGTAATGGTTTATATAGTTCCAGATATTGCTCACCATGCAGCATCTATGTAAAGAAAGGCAGCGCTATAACAACAATCACTATGTTCTATTGCTTCCCCCATCACAATTTCAAGGAAATATACAGTTATTTTACAAAGTGTTCAGAACAAATAAAATAAAATAAAAACTGCAAGTTTTTTGTTTTGTTTTTCTAATTTAATCCCCAACAGAAAATATTTTCAAAGAAAGTTTTAAACTTTTGTGGTTTAATAAAAGCACAGTGAATACAAATTAAAATTTAACAAAAAATTGATGATTCATACCATCTTAAGAAGACAGATTATACAAGTGAACTAAATGAATAATTTCTTAGGATGTAAGAATACAAAACACTGAATTTTCCATTTCTAGAATAAAGGGAACTTATTAATATTACAAACATACTAATTAGAGTCACCTTATAGTTACATAAATCACAAACAAAATCAGATACTTAACTCTTCCATACCTTTGTGAGATCAATATTTAGACCTGGAAGAGAAGGAACACCATCAAACATTGAAGTCTGAGCAGGAATTACTCCAAAGCTAGGTAAACAGCAGAAGTCTTCACTTCCTTCAAAGAGAAATTTTAGGTGATCTGGATCCTTAGTTGACATTCCCACACCAAGGGCATATAGAATAGGCTCTAAGTGAGTATATTCATACACGTTGGTAGCCAATTCCCGGCCAACAATGCTTGCCTGGAAATTAAAAGTCAGTATAAAATAAAACTTCGTAATAGTTAATATTGCACTTGCATTCTTTCTATAATCCTCGTATCAAACAAAATTCACATTTGAGCATTTTCTTTAGAGTTACATGTAAACATAAAGTATGAGTAATAAATATACCATAAAATATTAATGTATTTGTTGCAGTACAAACAACCCTAATGTAATGTGTTATATCTTGCTACAAGCAATTTACTTCAAGAATAAGTAGTGTAACTTCATATAGCTCCACTCTGAGCGATACTTAAGAATTTTTCTACAACAAAGCACAAATGAAATAATTTTCACTGTAATAAGATTGAAACAAGGAGAAATTATCTATAGAGAAGAAGCCAGAGCAAAACCACATTGCCCAACAAGACCCATCCCCTGGCTCTTTTCTGAACAATACCCTAACTAAAGAGGCTTATAGAATTTACAAGCACTTGCATTCTGCTTTATTCATGCGTTATTCAGTCTATTTAGCCTTAAGTTTTCCCATCATCAGTAAGAGAAATAAAAAGTGGAGTCTGAAGATGTTTCTTATTCTGCTTCCTCACTTCACAGTTTAAAATCCACCTTTCATTTTGCAGACAGCAAGCCAGAGTAGAAGCTGATCAGCAACACAAGTCTCTGCTCAAGGTTTTCACCTAACTTTGAGTGTATCTGGTAGACAGAGGTACTTACTGTGTCAACAAATGAAGAGACTGTTGATCCAGAGCTTGTTGAATTCATAGAAACATTCCCTTGAGACTCTATCTGACTTAGAGCATCATTCAATACACTTATGGACTCTAGAGAAAGGAATTGGAAAAAATCACTTATAAATAGCCATAAATGAGACACTCTAATTAGACACACAACAAACACGCCAGCAAATGAGATATAGCCTGGTACTTCTCAATTCATTTTTAAACACAATAAATATACATCTGCCAATTGAGCATAGTGCTGTATTTTACAGGCATCTACACAACAGTTGATGATAAGTGATCTCTACACCTGCTCCATCAGTTCTGCACCCAGAAGTCAACCGTGACACCTATCTAATTCAAGTGCCTGAAACACAACTGGTGCTATATGCCACCATTCAAGCCAAGCAGAAGATGTCAGTAAATACTTTGTTTTATTCCCTGAACCACAGTGTTAAGGAGAAGATAATGAACGTTACGTTTCAGAATGTCTCAGAAGTAAACACCCGAAAATTAGTACTCCTTTTCTTATCTTGAAAATTATTTGCAATACAAGTTAACAGGTCTCATCTCCTGGTGGTTACCCTCTTTCACAAGTCACATAAATAAATAAATATATCGATCACTAAGTTTGAGGCTTGAACAAGGACAAGATTATAAGCGATACGATGCATGGCTGAGATACAGAACTCAGCTATGGTAAAAGCAGGCCATCAAGAACAGCTTGTTCCTTGAAGCTCGATATGGCTAAAATCGATATCAAACATTTGTGTATTAGAAAGAATCAAACAAAAATTGGTGAGAATCATGCCAGAAAAATAAAAAAGTGTTTACATCAGAGGAGCACAAAATCATTATTTAACTACCTTTACCTTGGAACCACTCCCCTCC
Organism: Pygoscelis adeliae; assembly: GCF_000699105.1. Classification (NCBI taxonomy): domain Eukaryota; kingdom Metazoa; phylum Chordata; class Aves; order Sphenisciformes; family Spheniscidae; genus Pygoscelis; species Pygoscelis adeliae. Next base: position 340,057 of record NW_008824284.1, on the reverse strand, counting down.
ACCCCTGCACCCATACTGACTTTCACTGTTGCTCAGACTAACACTGTGTTGCTCTATTGCACAGCACTCCCCTAAATATCCTGCAAGTTAGCTGCAAACCCTCTTGCAGAATCTTGATTTCCTAAACTATTTCTTCCTTCCCATTCTCACTGCCAGAATCATAATGTTTTATTCGTGGCCTGAATCTCATGATGAAAAAGGAACAGCTATGAAATAAACATATGTTGTCACCTCTCCTGCCAAAGCCAAGCTTTATCTTTGGGTACAAGCACTGTCATAACATGACATGAGGTTATGTAATTTATGAAATGTGAAAATGTGCAAAATGAGATTTGTAATTTATAAGAACCCTTTAAAACATAATCCTTTCTATCCTTTTTTTATTCATGAAATGAATGAAGGAAAAGCAATACTGAGCTGCTAGGAGAAGTAACAGACTGTTTCTACCTTTCTTGGATGAACCAAAGAAAGGCTTTCACGTTGCTTTAAAATCTTCAAGGGAAAATACAGCCTTGACCTCCAAGTAAGCCTGAATGTTTCCTCAACTTTTCATGTCCACAACCCATTTCCATGCAGGAACATAACTATCATTCTTAATGGTGACATCTGAAGATTACCATCATGCATTTTACATGCAATGACATCATTAAGGTAAAAAGGAAACCTGTAATTTAATAACGGTGCAGAATACTACAATCTCCTTTTCAAGGAGACTGTTCTTCTTCCAGAATATATGATATGACTGACTCTTAAACTGGTGAGCTGGCTAGTGTCTGGCTGAACACTAAGGAGATCACAGGAATCATAGAATAGTTTGGGTTGGAAGGGACCTCTAAAGGTCATCCAGCCCAACCCCCCTGCCATGGGCAGGGACATCTTCAACTAGATCAGGTTGCTCAGAGCCCCGTCCAACATCACCTTGAATGTTTCCAGGCATGGGGCATCCACCACCTCTCTGGGCAACCTGTGCCAGTCTTTCACCACCCTCAGCGTAAAAAAATTCTTCCTTATATCTAGTCTAAATTTACCCTCTTTTACTTTAAAACCATTCCCCCTTGTCCTGTTGCAACAGGCTCTGCTAAAAAGTCTGCTGACATCTTTCTTATAAGCCCCCTTTAAGTATTGAAAGGCTGCAATAAGGTCTCCCCAAAGCCTTCTTTTCTCCAGGCTGAACATACCCAACTCTCTCAGCCTTTCTTCATAGGAGAGGTGTTCTATCCCTGTGTAATTGACTTAATATAATTAATTTAATAAAAGTAAATGCTTTAGAAACCAAGACAATCAGTACACCCTCAGCGTAAAAAAATTCTTCCTTATATCTAGTCTAAATTTACCCTCTTTTACTTTAAAACCATTCCCCCTTGTCCTGTTGCAACAGGCTCTGCTAAAAAGTCTGCTGACATCTTTCTTATAAGCCCCCTTTAAGTATTGAAAGGCTGCAATAAGGTCTCCCCAAAGCCTTCTTTTCTCCAGGCTGAACATACCCAACTCTCTCAGCCTTTCTTCATAGGAGAGGTGTTCTATCCCTCTGATCATTTTTGTGGCCCTCCTCTGGACCTGCTCCAACAGGTCCATGTCTTTCCTGTACTGGGGACTCCAAAGCTGGATGCAGTATGCCAGGTGGGGTCTCACCAGGGCAGAGTAGAGGGGCAGAATCACCTCCCTCAACCTGCTGGCCACACTTCTTTTGATGCAGTCCAGGATACGATTGGCCTTCTGGGCTACAAGCGCACATTGCCGGCTCATGTCCAGCTTTTCATCCACCAGTCCCCCAAGTCCTTCTCCACATGGGCTGCTCTCAATCCCTTCACACCCCCAGCCTGTATTAATACCAGGGGTTGCCCCGACCCAGGTGCAGGACCTTGCAC
>NW_008824284.1:331937-337075 GCF_000699105.1 Pygoscelis adeliae | reverse complement strand
TATCTCTCCAGTTTAGAGGGAAGGACGTTGCGGGGGACCCTGTCAAAGGCCTTACAGAGGTCCAGATAGATGACATCCATAGTCCTCCCCTTGTCCACTGGTGTGGATGTCACTCCATCATAGAAAGCCCCTAGGCTGGTCAGGCAGGACTTGCCCTTGGTGAAGCCATGCTGGCTGTCTCGAATCACCTCCCTGTCCTCCATGTGCCTTAGCATAGCTTCTAGGAAGATTTGTTCCACGATCTTCCCAGGCACAGAGGTGAGGCTGACAGGTCAGTAGTTCCCAGGGTCCTCCTTTCTACCCTTTTTAAAATGTGAGATGTGTTGTTGTTCATCCTGAACATCAAAGGCCTCACCAAAATTCATTTTTTTAAACTTTGGCCTACTGTTACATTTGTAATCAGCAACAGCACTTGACCTGGATCATACCAGAATCATTTAGTAACACTTTTACTGATTTTCAAAGCATAGTTATGCAGAAAAAGCTGTCTTTAAGGATGGAATGTTCTTTCAAGGACTCCTGGGTTTATTTCTTTATATCTATGACAGACATGAACTGCATGAGATAAGTCTATGGTTCTAGGCCCAAATTTCAGCAGAAAGTGTATGTTATACCTTATGTTTCAAGGTGGTTTTTGTCCTTTAATACCAAAGCTACTTTTAAGATGCTGCCCCTTTGGGTTGCCTGAAAAGCTTACGCAAGCTATTAGAATATCACCAAATACAGGCAGCAAACTCTTTTTTTTCTTTTTTTTTTTTTTAATAAACGGGAGAAAATGTTAATTTCTTTTCTTCCCCCTGAATTATTATGTTACAGAACTTTTCCAGTTAAGAACGCCAGGGCTGACACATTCCTTTCATCCTCCAGGGACTGCTAGAGCAGCATGCAACTGAAATGTCTCAACATATTCATTTATTTCAGTCTTCATTGCTTTTCTGCTGCCTGCCATAAGAAACTGGACTAGTATAGCATTAGATTTACAGTAATATTCTAGCAGTTGACCAGACACGAATCTTTCACGTGAGGCAGGGTTACACCGCCAAAGAAAGAGTAAATTAGATTATTGCATTAAGAAGTACAAAGGTTATGATCAAATACATTGTTATGAGCTAACAATGCGATATAAGATTGCCGAAAAAGAAAGATGAAAAATTACAAAAAATCACTGATAAGTGAGGTTTGGACACTGATAACGATAGTTTCAACAGTCTTTATTTTGCATTCATTTTGAGTACTGAAAGTAAAAGAGGTGGGGAGGGAAGCACAGAGTGGTACATGAGTTTTCAGTCATGTAACCACACAAGGATGTCTGAAATTAACATTTCAGCAGTAGACTTAACTATGACAATTTGTACTTCTTAATACATGACTCTACAACCTGAGTAAGGTTCTTCTAAGATCCAAGAAATAGTTCGAAGGGTATAATTTTGGCAGAAACAAACCCAGTAGGAAAACTTTTCATTAATTATTTTTAATATTGGTTTTGGGATTTTTTTTTAGGTTGTTATGCTGTCAGTGGACTCTAAAACCTTAAATATCCACTACCCCAGCATGGTCTGCTATTATAGAGCAAATGATTAGCAGGCAGCAGGGAAAGATTGACCTAAAGAGCAAAGGTTGAAAACAGTCATGGCAAAGCCTGTCTCTCTCCAAAAGTTATTCGTCTCCCTTTCCAACTAGGGAACATTGCATGTGAACCATACCCCTTAACTATGGAGGAAACAGCACCAGTGTTTAAACCCTTTTTAAACGCATATGAAGAAAGCTGAAATTGAAGCTGGAACAGTTTTCTTCTTATGAAAAATTTTTGTTTATATACACACAAAGTATACATACATACGTGTTTTATATTAATTTGCTCTACACCAGAGATAAGCTTTTGAAATGTGCCAGAAGTCAGCCAGTGAGAATACTCAAGTTGTTTGCTGCACCTACACAGCTTCTAAGAGAATTAAAAATGCACGTGAACGTGACAGCAGATTACAGACCTCTAAAAGACTAGATTTAGCTGAAACTGACTTCTATCTTCAAAATCAAGGAGGAAATCAAGACACAGAGAGATCGCCTTATATGGGTGACAGGCTTAATTGTCTTCCTAGATAACAAAACAACTAAACATACTAACCTGTGCAATACATACTACGGAATGCTGTATACAGTATATAATCTGCAAGACAGGGATGGTTGTCTTTCACTTCTCTCACAACACAATTTGATTTCTCCCTTTACATAACAGGAAGAATCGGACTAGGACACAAGAGCAAGTAGTGCACTGTGGAGGCAAGGGCTACTGGATCTAGCTTTGTCTGAGAGGGAATACAAGGAGACAACACGCCAACATGCAGTGCAATGTGCAACTGTGACTTACTGCACATGCACCACACATTCAGAAGCTTCAATAACACATTTGATTCGGCCCTTCTGCTTATGCACATGTACAGGAGCCCAGGACCTCTCAGTATCTCAAAACACGGAATCATGTTACCATGACAAATATGTCAGCTCACTAGATCCAGCTGCGAAAGAGAGCCTGAGCAATTCTTTTCTCGTACTTGTTAAGCCAAGTCACATTATTCTGCAATTGCTACTGCCTAAGGGCATACAGGGAGCCAATTACAGTGACTCACTGATGTACACTGTAAGTTGATTCTGCGCCCTAACCTTAAGGCTTTGATTATGCCCTGCGTATCTTCTTGACAGATTTCTAGCTTATTCTGAAGTGGTATAAAGTAAGCTAAAACTATTATTTCAGTTTAATCATTAGTAAGAAAATAACATCATCACGCAAATTAGGAAAAGGCTCTAACACATAAGTCACTGCAGATTCACTGTTGCCGCAAATTAGGAAAAAGCTTTAACACATAAGTCACTGCAGATTCACTGCTGCCTCAGAGGCAGTGACATTTTCATGTTGCATTAAGTAGACGGTTACCTTTCACTCCTGGTAAAGGAAATGTAGGAGAATACATGCCAGCAAAACTACCTCTTCCACTTCTTCAACTTCCTAAGGCCTAAATTCTCACATAGCTTCTTAAGAAAGTCTGTTCTCAGATTTTTCTGTTGTTAAAAAGACATCGTGTAGTGAATGCACGTTACCTTATCTTTTACTAGTTAACAGGACTATACCTGAAACTGTGTGGGAATACAGAGGAACTGCCAGAACTTGTCCAAGTACATTAAGGACTAAGCCTGTAAAGCTTAGGGAATAACTACAGAGAACATGCAAAGACAAGAGGCATTAAAAGGAAAAGTGAAAAGGCAGGCACAGTCACACTGACTGTGTCAGATAGCTTTTGGGGTAAGGGGAGGAGTTTGGGCAACAAACTGTACTGCACAATCAATAGCTGCTCATCTAGAAAGATGTAGGGTAACTACCAAGAAAGATTTCTTTACTGAGTACATTATCATAGTATCTGAGAAACTTCAATGAGTTACTGAATTAACATCAAGTGACAATTAGCTACTTCCTATTAATTAAAATTGCACAAACCCTATAAAATCATATGCTGATACACAAGTGAGAGTTTTTTACCTTGATTCAGTTTATGGGCCAAAAGAACAAGTTAAGCCTACAAACTGAAGAAGTGCTTAAAAAAAGTCAAAAAAAGAAGGAAAGAAAAATTCAAATCTTTTTACTTAAACTGGTTTTAAGAAAAAGAATTCAATGTTTTAATTTCTTAAAAGACCACCACTAAAACATAAAGATGAGACAGTACTTCCATTTAGTCTTCAAGAGTTCAGCATCTCCAGCAGAACAACCTTGGCTAAAATACACAACTATGAACATGCTCTAGTTAAACATCAAATGAGTACTTTGCTAGGCAGAGCTCTAAATGCATGATCATTCAGACATTACATCTGGAGAATTTAATTTATTTATTTTTAAGACAATAACTTCCCTCTATGCTTGCAAAAAATGAGAATTCTATGTATAAAAGTACAACATGAATCCAAGTATTCAGTCATGTATGATTGTTCCACATGTAAGAAAAATTACCTTTAAAAAAACCCCAACAGATGTTTTGTAATCTAGAACAAATACAGTCAAACTGCTCTTATCAGTATGCCCAAATTATGAAACAAGATTAATGTCTCTGATTATGGGATTTTCTACTATATAACAAGCAAATACTTTATCTAATTGGTATTTTTTTATAATTATACATAATGGTTAGTACACGATTGCTCTTCACAGCATCAAATTACTTAAATTAATGAAATCTTATGGGAGAGTTTTAACTTGCAGATATTAGGTATTGTAGCTTTTCATTTTTAACGCAAGTACTCTAATTAGTTTCCCCTATTTCACAGTTGAATACCTTCAAGCAACAAAGTGGAAACTTTGGCAGTAGAAAAAACTTTTAGTATAGAACTGAAAATTCTATTCAGCTAACTTCTTCAGAATTTTCCTCAACCTTTCTGCTGATTCTCACATAAAAAAAAAATGAATGCAAGAATTTTCATTTAGCCTGGCAGTATCTATTGTTTGATGTCACTGAAAGGACAATGTTGTATTTTGGCTAAGTTCAGAACAAAACGGAAGCTAAGGTAAGTACATTGCATGGGAGACTCATGCTAATGTAATATTTACAATTTCCTGACTATAGAAACGTGCTATGTTGTATTGTAAGCACATTTACTTCAGAATTCCAAAATCTTGTCCAATTTTTGCTCCCAATAGCATCAAGAGGCAGATGTGGAATATTATATGTAATAATGAAGCAACTTTCAAAAGAAATTCCCATCTACAACATTTTTCTACTAGCAACCCATAAAAATAACATAGTACATGGGCAGGTTGGAGAACAGATCAGAAGCTATAAAGCTGGAATTACGTTGTTATAAATATCGTTCCATAGCAGGACAGAGAACATTTATAAACTGACATACATTTGGAAATGGGACATCTGTAAGCCAAAGATCAGCAAAAACAGTCAGTAAGGTGATACTGTATAGCTGGTTACATTCCTCTACCAAGATCTGAGGGAAAGGACAAAGTATCTCCTATTCTGGTTTTGGTTTAGGCATCTAAAATCATATCCCTAGGTTTTAATGAAATGCCCTAATGGATTTCAGGACCAACAGCTTAAACATCTACTGTGTATCTAAGTATCTCTGAAATTCAACTGGCTTTCTAC
>NW_008824284.1:285326-331898 GCF_000699105.1 Pygoscelis adeliae | reverse complement strand
CCCCAACACTTAAATGCTGGCATTTCCTAATTTGACAAATACTCAATCTTTGACCTAAATAATGACATGCATAATAACAAAACAACCATCAGTGATACTAAGCACATGTAACTCACGCTAACAAACTAAAGGTAACATCTTGAGAAATCTTCAAAAGTAGTCAGGAAAATTAGTCTGTATGGTTCATTTATGAACTATGACAACTATGGATCTAAATAAGGAGAGACGTAAGACAACAAAGAGAAAGCTTGGAAGATGAAAGAGAAGAAAGTACGGCAGGAGGAAAGATCAGAGTCATTTTGGCTAAAAAAAAAACCCAACAAACAAACAAATAATGGGATGGAACAAAGAAAGTAAACAAAGCATTGGAAGAGACAGTCATCTTGGTCACCAGCCAAGGGGGCGACGTTACCCAGTAACACAAGGCAGTAAGGAAGAACTTCTTTGCTGTGTTATACCAAATGACTTAACTAGAGCGCTTTTTGGTATGGAAATGTCCACCAAAAAACAAGATTCCAGGACTGAAAAGAAAATACAATCTCTATTACGCTGCTACTACCTGTATGTAGGTGCAACCAAATAAAACACTACTATTAGTCTGGCTGTAATACATAAAATGCCAGTGATGTCGCTTCCCTAGAAACTCTTAAGAAAGATAAAACTGCCTTAATTATACAAGTAAGAACACAAAAGTTTCCTTAAAAAGATCTCACTGCACTGAAACAGTAAATGATTAATGTTACACGTTTACAAAAGAATTCACTGGTTCTGTAGACTTTTGAAGTAAGGTTTCACCAAATATCTGACAAGAAAGCATTCTCTTCTAAGCTTTGCTTGCCCAAACTACCCACATTATCAAAGTCTCCTTTACCTTGGATACTTCTGGGTTTGCTGGCGTTATCAAAGTCACAGACCTTCTCCCATTTATCTCTCACTGCTTCAGGCGTCATTGGCTGATTCTTTCCTCTGACAATAGCACCCAAGGATCGCTCCCAGCGCACTAATGGGAAACATGAGCCAGAGAGTTCAAGTAAGATACAAGTAAAATACAGACTTCCTGGATTGCAACTAATCCTTAATCTGTCATGCTTGTTTTGCTATTAGCAACAGGTAATGAATTAAATAAGGCCATACTAGTACCTTATTAACAACCTGGTTTCATTTAAAGACTTCAACAACAGCCATTATAATGATGAAAAATGGTATTTTCTTTTGACCAGAGAGGAGAAGCCACAGATTTTCGGCTGTATTAAAACTCAACTCCTTGTGGAGGGCAGCAAGAGGTTTTATGCTGCTGCCCCAATTTAATCTGTTTAATACACTACCTGGGAAAAGCTACTCCAGTGCCACCAGAACATTTACAGTTAGTTAGAAATGTACAAAATCTTTATCAAGTGAGCAAAAAAAAGTTTTGGAAGAAGGGGGAACCACTTCTTGAATTAATGGCCCTACTTCCAACCCACTGGTGATATTCACATAGGCTGAAAAGTCCTTGAACAGTTCCGGAAAATAATGCTGGTATTAGGTTCAACATATTTAGGAAAAAAGTTAAGACATTTCACACACTGAATTAAATTTTCCATCTCGTAAGCCCTCAGTATTGTCTACAAGTTTTCTTTACAGTCATATTTAAGCTAGTTACTGGAGTCACTCAAGGAAAATACCTAGCTATCATAGCTACTGGTTATTAAGAAGGCTAACTGCCTCAATGTGTTAATGCATATCACCAGCATTTTTATAGAAGTATAAATAAAGGTGGAAAGCAACTAAAAAGCAGCCTGTTTACCAGCATGTGTTACTTTCATACCATGAAAAGTTAAAGTTGTCAAGAAAAGGCAGCAACGTATACTTAGCATGAAAAATGGAGATTCTTCTTGACTTCAATTATATCCTCAGGATCCAAGAGTTAAGGTTACTTAGGCAAATTTTCAGTTACTATTAGTCAGCTCAAAAGCCTAACAAAATACATACCTAAATTACCAGTTTCCCCCATGTGTAGTGAAATCTGTGACTTTTACTTAAAATAAGCAGTCTCCTCAGAACCCTAGGCTTTTGCTAGTCTTCTCTTCCTAAATAAAAATGTCTTGAGCAGAGCTTAACTGTAAAGACAATTTGCATGCTTTTGTTGTCAATCCAAAAAACAAAGTCAATCCTTCAACACAAAATACTTACATTTTCCAATCCATCCAGCTCCCACCTGCCAAGAAAAAAGAAAAACATCAGCTTACCACATGTTACAAAGCAAAGTTTTGCTAATTTTTGTAGGGAAACAAAACTATACTTCAGAACAAACTCAACATAATAAAAATTTCTGAACTACTGTTGGTTGTATTTAACAGTTTAGTTAAGCACTGGAACATGAGCAACATAAAACTCCAAGAACAAGATAACAGCTTCCATCCAATTTATCAGCTAGCAGTTTGATGTGAATACCTATAATGTATTGCATAACTAAATAATTCATCCTTCCTGCAAGTTGGTTTCTGTGTTTGAATGATTTAGAAAACAAAAACTTCTTCTGAAGTAGTTGCTTTGGTACCTTTTCAGACTTATAAGGGTACAATAAGAATTGCAACAATTGTACATTTGAAAAATTGTAACAATAAAATCAGCAGTATTTTGAACACACACCAGAATTTGACAATTTTACTGCCTGATGTACTTATACACAGCACAACAGGGTCAACGTTTCTTCTGTCTATGCTGAGTATGTAGTATCTCACATGATAATTCAGTTTCAGCAAAAAGGTTAAGACTGGACAGGCTAAAGCAAATGATTGATTTCGGGGGAAGGGGCAAAGGGAGGGTTTTTGGAAAGAGGGGGAAGAAAGGGAAAATAAAAAAAATTACCTCAAACAGACTGCCATTCTCCACACAGCTCTCGTGGCAAAGCCAAACAACTAAGGGAGCAACATACTCTGGTTTGAAAGCATCGACCAGATCTAGAGCAAATTAGAGGTGGGGGGAATCATAAAATAGAAATACTGTATGATTTCACCAAATTATTCTTACTCTACCACCTTCTGATGAACAGCAGAGCCAGGGAGAATTTAACCAAGAGTGTTCTACCATGAAAAGAAAGGACAAATGAAATGAAACGTCTGAAGATTCATTAAATATGAACAACTCGTAAGACACGTGTATGCCTCCAAACCCAATGACACTGGTTCTCAGCCAGACAGATGAAAACTGTCTAAATGTTGGGAACACCGTAACGTGCAGACTGCAAAGCCAGGTACCTTCCTAAATTCCCATCTGACAGGCAGCCTGAAACAAGGACAATTCAGGTAGACATAATCCTGACGGAGATGTACCTGAGCAATTTCCCTTTTAATTTGCTAGTCTGTTATGAAGAAAAGACAACATGAAAAGAATTGTAGCTGCTGAATATTTGAGAAACATCCCGTTTGGAAATGCTGGTCTTTCCAAATGAGATATCGGGAATTATCAGCCCTGCTAAATTTATCTATCAATTGTATTTTGGGATTTTCACTGTCATCTGGCACAAGAGAAAACTATCTGAAAATTGAGATATTGTCATGAAGCAGAGTGTGGTTGTCCAGGCAGCTTTTACCACATATTCTATCCACTGTCTGAAAAGAAAGAATAATATTCTAAAAGCTGAAAAAGGAAATTAAACAAAGTTATTTTTTCAACAGCAATAGATACATAGCTGTTCCTCAGCTAAAGGTCAGCAAGCATTTTCAAATATACCCTGACAGATGAAGAGCTGGAAAAGTTTAGCATTACAGGTACTTCTTTAATAGCCAATCGGAAGTAACAGAAGTTCCTTTTTAGAAGTTCCACAAAGGTAAAAGGAAATTGAACTAGATTTAATATGGCGTGTTGTAAGTGCCTAACAAAAGCCTTAGGCTTTTCTATAGTATTCCACTTTATGCCACACACCATTTGCTCTCAAAAATTAGCAATAGACTGCTATCACTAATGCTATTAATCCACTATTATTAAGAAATAGTTGGTAGAAGTTTAAGAAAAAACACATAAGAGATGCAAACTACATTTAGAGTTCTAGCAAGAACAACAATAAGTGGGCCAAGTTGAACATACATAACTGTGGCAATGCTAAAGTATACATGCTTGCAGACATCTAAAGATGAACAGGAAAGTACCAACTAAGATAACAAGGATAATTTGATAAGACATGTGAAAATGTTTTTAAAGTTCTGGTGTCCAAACCTTTTAAGAGTATTTGCAAAACTGGACGGGGGGAGGGAACGAGGTAAGAAATAAATGATCAGAGCTGTAACTATCTTATAAGAAGACCAAATGATCTCACTCTTCTTAAAATGACTAAGAAAGAAAATTAGGAGGTGGTTTTATCACTCTATGTAAATATATTCAGACAATTCCAGCTACTGGACTCCACTTTATGCTTCAGGAACTCATGGCTGCAAGCTTAATGTATTTGACTCTTCTATAAGTAAGTGCAATAAACCCCTGGAACCTACAATCTATAGAGGTGCTAGATTTCCTGATCACTCGGATTATTTACACCTAAACCAGAATACTTTACACAGAACTTCATCAGTCAAACAAAATCATGCATTCAATCCATGCATAACTGTATAAAATATATTACTCTTCAATATCTTGTATATCAGTCTGAAAAATGTAATGATTCCACTGGCTTTGAAATCTGCCTATCACTAGGGAAAAGGAGGGCAGGACGGAAATGAAATAGGCTGATTCTAGAAGACTTTCTGAGACCAAGTTCCTTTTACAGGCTTTTTTTTTCCAAATTCTTTTTGTTTCTTCTGGTCATTTGCCAAAGTAATTAGTCACTCTATTTATCCTAGATTTACACTTTACACACAGCTGTCTCCTAGAACGTTCTTTATACTGACTTCCCAATGCAGTGCTCTGTTAAAACCTGTTCAAGCATTCAAAGATTAGTAACTGTGCAATAAAGAAAACCATAATGTATTAGGCAATTCAGTTCATTATCATCTCTTGCTGATCATGGAACAAAGAAGTACACGCATGACGTGCAAAAAAACGGTATTTTGCAATTAGACAATATTATAACAAGTGCAGACACCTTATGCACATACCTGATTCCACATCTGATGAAACAAACAAGCCTTTCCACTACTGTAGGAGGATCTTGGAAGAGACTATAATTAAAGAGCCTTGCCACATGAAATTGCTTTTGTGAATTACAAAAATTGCTTCTTATCTTGTGGCACAAAATAAGAATTCCTTACAACAGACAAAGTTGTCAGTTCAGAGACAAAAAGACAGTGGGAATAATAAATTAGCAGTGTACGAAGTGTAAAGGATTTGCATTTTCTAAGAGATAAAGTTAGCTGTGCTTCAATTCACTGAAAATATTAGTACAGGTAGAGCTTAAATGATTCACCTTGTGGCATGACAGTCTGGGTCAATCTGGATCCAGCAGTAGGAGCAATTGTGTTGCAGTGGATGTTATACTTCCGGCCTTCAATTGCAATTGTGTTTGAAAGACCCAAAAGGCCAAGTTTTGCAGCACTGTAGTTTGCTTGACCAAAGTTTCCATATATTCCAGCAGCTGAGGAAGTCATAATTATTCTTAGGGGAGAGGAGAAAAAAAAAAAAAAAAAAGAAAAAAGTTTAATGATTTCTTCAAGTCGTTTAATTATACACAACAGCATTTTCCAGCTTTGGTATTATATTCTCCACATTCCACAAAACAAAAGTGTGCAAATAAGAAAATGTTATGCGTTGTTTTTGCTAACAAACACATGCCTTTTTTATGTTGGATTGATAGCAAACATCTGACAAATCCTGAAGCATTGTCATAGTAGCAGAAAACTAACAAAGTCATGAGCCTTTCTGAGTTATACTGCAAAACTAGAACAGACATTCTGTGACAACGGGGTACGATATAGAGAAAAGTATTTTCTTTTCATGTTCTAACTGCACTTCAAGTGGCGTTATTCTTATAATTAACAGATTACTTCAGTGGTCAGAAGAATATTATTTTATTGAAAATGACTTCACCTTAATATCTACCTAGTAATACATGAAGACGTATTCTTACAGAATTCACATTCAAAGAATCCTAATGTGTGTTAAACACATGAAGGAAGAAGATAGCAAACTCTTGCCCTTTGCTGTCCCCTAACATTATTGCTGTGGAGATGACTGAACTGCTCACAAGAAAGCTCTAAAACCACTGCGGTTCACAGCTGGTTTGAGGCAAGAAAACATTGTGCTGCATGTCTTCTTATAAATTGGAATTCAAAAGAAAAGGGTCTACACCTTTAGTTTTAAACGAAGCCTTATCAGAATCCGTTCCAATCTACTGTAAACACACTGCATAGCTGGGATCAAAATCTATTTCATTTTTATTATTATTTGCCTCACTGACAATAATCCACTGTTTTTAATCTAAATAAAGAGATGTGTTACAAGTACTGGCTCAATATGATCAAGACGGAAAAAGCTACAAAATCTTTACAAAGCAGGCATTTTGCAGATGGCACACATCTATACATGAACCGCAGAAGCACTCACTACCATTGTTATCCGAGTAAATACAGAAAAGGAGCCAAGGGAAGCGTTTTCCTAAATGGATGCAACTCCCAGACTTTAGCTGTGTATTCTGCCTCCTGATCTCTTCCCTTATCCTTACAGTTCAGTTCCCTGGATGAAAATGAATGCAGTTTGGTCACAGAATGACAAAGAAGCTCATACAGCTTTCAACATGTGGGTATGGTTGTTAAGATTAATATAATCATGTCAGTGTTTTGATAAGGAAAAACAACAAAAGTGAAAAAACTTAAAGGTCTGAATTCACTGCACTCTTTCAGTTAACAGTAACACATACCAAAATAGACTAAGAACACTCCCACAACTTCTAAGACAAGTACATTTGTCCGAAGGGGGGTCAGGGGGGAATCCAACCCCAAACAAAAAAAAACAAGACCCACAAGCAGAACTGCATGTACCTGTCATATGAATAAGAAGGAGCAGGAGAAGAATCCCTTGGACTAGCAATGACATACAAGTAACAAATGTTTCTAATGAGTCCTCCTGAAAAGAAATGGTATTTCTGTAACACTACAGCTCCTGTCTGGGATACTTGCATCTACATGGAAAAAACCTTTAAACATTTGGCTGGGGAGGCGGAGAGGGGGGCAGAACTGAAAGGATAAGGGCTTACACATTTGGACTGATTTTGTTTCATCCCAGTGACAGTAGAAGAAAAGGATGCAAAACTCCTCCTTCACTGTCAGGGCATGCATCAGTCTGTTATACACTACTGAAAAAGAAAAAAAAAAAAAGGACTAATTTTTACCTGCCAAATTTCTGATTTTTCATATGATTCCATGCAGCTCGGGTGACCAGGAACGATCCCCTCAAATGAATTCTATGAATTATATCTAGGAACAAAGTAATGTCAGTTTAATAATTCCAGGATTTCATCTCCCAAGTTGAAATACACCATTTGTTTCTTCTTCACAACAAAAACTGCACTCTCTTTAGACTCTCAAACTGTTACTAAAAAGTTGTGGGGTTTTTTTTTTCTTTTTTATAGATGATTTTGAAGTGCTTGCCTAAACATACACTGGTCATCTCTTCTGCCTCTTGGATGGTGCTCTCCTGTATAGAATTCACAAGCATTCAAAATTCCTGCACTTAAGCACAGTCAAACAAGGACTACAGAAGCTAGATCATCTTTGCGAAAGTCTGCTCAACTGGGTTATCACCACCTACCATCTCACTGAAGGTTCCCCCTCTTCTGTCCCTTGGCACATCAGCTTGCTTTCCTCTGTTGTTAGTTCTGTGTCTTTTAAGCCTGTTTAGTCTTCAGCCAGTCAGTGCTAGTGCTAGGAATATGTTCTGCTCACAAAAACTATTGTGTGTGTTTCACATGGCTCTTTTTTGTATTCCACTCAGCAACCTGGAGTGGCAGCTAGAGCCTTTCTTCCCCTTTGGAACTTCATACACCTACCATTGCATTGCAGCACAGATCTGGTTTGCAAGCTGAACACAAGGCAGCTAAATACAAGCAGCTTACCACTAAGCTTTCAGAGCAAAAGGCAATTCTCTGATCTGGCAAAGACACTCTTCCCCGCCTTCTCTTTTTCCTTGTACCAATGGGAGGGACGTAGCTTTCATCTTTCACACAGAAAGCACATTTTAAAGTTTATCAACTCACCCCAATCGTCATCACTTATCCGAACAAATGAACGGTCTCTTAGGATCCTAAAATGCATCATTAGGAGAACAAAACAAAACAAACAAAAGATGAACAGGTGTTTACACAAAGTGACAGCCCACAATCAAACAGGAAAAAACCTTCAGGTTTACTCACCCAGCATTGTTTACAACAATATCTGAGGGGTGGGGAAAAAAAAAAGGAAAAGAAACTAAGTGAATGCACCGATAAAAATACAAGCTTGTTTCTATTTTTCTTCCACTTCTAAAAATATATATAGACAGAACACTGTACACAAACATCATACTACTATTCTATAGCTCCTTGTCCCGAATAGTGGAACTCTACCATTGGACAATAATTAAGACAAGACAAAATACTTCAGTACAGGCAAGTCTCGGCCTGACAACCAAATGAAGTCTGACAGAGAGGTATAGCTGAGAAGTGCTGACTACCTGGGAACACAATACCTGCAGGATGCAGCCATCCTGCACAGTTTTGCAGCTTGCTTTGAATTCCAGAGTGCTCCCTATTATGCAGTTTGTGCCACCATCTTTGTTGCAGAAAGCCCAAATGATAAGTGGAAGAACCACAGTCACAGAGCCACTAAAGCAACCTGGATCATAACAATTTTTTGTCAAATATCTAATTTGATTCCTGTTGGCTTTGATCATGTGTACCTTTAGCCACTTAACCTTGAGCTAAAATCACATAAACTTCACAATTGAACAGTGGCAATCATATGGTAAAGAGGAACATTACTTGTTAGACTGTTAGACAGAATACCTCAAGCTTTTTTTTTTTTAATTTGTGTTGAAGCATTTTGATCTTCACATAGGCAAAAGAGCTTCCAAAACATGACAGAGCATCTCTGACTCTTCAGCAACATTATTTATCCTAATTTTATGCAGCTAGTTATAATACTTTATGAACTCCGTGCTTTGAGACAGAAATTGTTAACCATTACTGAAGTACTGAAATTCTGAAGGGCAGGAAAATAAGAATCATACATCGAGCTTTAAACTTCTGCTAAAAAGTACCAAAAAGGACAGAAAAGTTGCCCATTCAGATGTAAAGTGGACAGCCCCTGATTTAGGTTTCTCTGACTAAGGGCATCAAGCGTTGGCGACTTCGACTGTTGTCAGACTGTATTTCATAAACCTGTTGTCAGTTGCACTGTTTATAATGGCTCTGTGCTTGCAAACAAGTTACAACAAGAATTAAGCAACTGTACCTATCCTCCCAAAAGCCTCGAGTGCTGTCTTCACCAGCTTTTCACCATCTTCCACTGAATCTATAAGAAAAAAAGTATGAATTTTCCAGTAAAATGAACTGGATACACTGCACTTCCAGGATATTAACAGCTAACTCCATGGAGCTAAGAAAAATAAATTGTGTACAACCCCAGTATAAAATAAATTCAAATTCAGCCACTATTTGCATGTGGCCTAAAGCAAATCCCACCCAGTAAGTCTAAATGGCACAATGTTTGCCATTACAAGAAAAACAAGAAGCAAAACAAGTAAGAATCATCCATTCCCATTTTGCCTCTGACAACTGCAGATGGACAGTTTCTCAGTATTTCAATGTTAAGAAAGCATATGAAAGAAAAGGGCATTACTAGACGAGTATTAATTAAAAAAGTACTTTATGCACTTGCTTTTAATATCTCTGTCTCCCTAATCCACATTTCATTCCACCTATTTAATTTATGTGGTATTGGCAAGCTGACAGTAGTCCTTTATTAAGTAGTGTCAACTTTTCATTCAACAGGTCCACCATTCCTATAGATAAAGCATTAAACTAGTTTGGCAAAGTAACATACCGTAATTGGGTACTGCTTTCCCTCCTTTTGCTCTGATTTCGTTGACAACTTTGTCAGCAGCTGAGGAGCTCTTGCCATATCCCTTGATATCACCTCCAAGATCATTCACTGTGCATCACAAAGAAATGAATTTTTCATTGTTAGCACTCAGACTTCATGGTCTCTCCCTATCATGCTGGAAGTTGTAAGGAGTATTAATAAAATCTGCTGCATCTGGATCCTACTGAGAAAATCAGATGATTAGAGAAGAACAGTTGGTCACTTTTTTTTTAAAGTAGTATAACATACAGTTTCATTTTTTTAAATAGGAAACAGAACATTTTTTTTTTTCTCTCCACCATGCATTCAACTTGCTTGCTCTGCCCAGGCTACCTCTCTAATTGTGTTATTGTAGTTCAGAGATTAAGATCAAGATTACATACCAATCACAGGTGATTAATTCTGGTCTCTTGTCAAACTGCTATAGCTACCGCATGAACCGTAAACAAGACTGAGAAGACTTTGTTCCTGTTTAATACAGTAGCTAAAATGTTACTAGTAAACTTCACTACAGAACAGATCAAGCAGTCTGAACAAAGGGAGAAGCTCTGGAGCTTCGGATTCTGCTCCTGTGGGATAGGAGGGCCACCTGACACAGACAGATGCTTTGCTTCCAGGCTGCTCTCTGTACTGGGGCACGCATCATTAATGGTAGCTGCACCATATCATCACCACTGTTTGCTGCATTGCTGTATTTGCATGTACCACAGTTTCACGGAATTCATCAGGGGAACAAAAACACCCCCAAAAAATCCACACATTATATTTGGACAAAGAATTTCAAAAAATTGTAAGAATTACATTTAAATGGGTGCAAAATGAAATTGTAAGAAAACCAGAATAGACTGTGGATTTACATGCAACACTGGCATTTTGCTAAATAGTCTTCTGCTACAGTGAACTCCAGCTTTGTGACTTCTAACTTTTGCAAAGTCCTCAAGAAGCCAGCCATAGTGAAATCCACAAAACATGCAAGATATTCTTGCTAGTCTTGATGATAAACAGCAACTGTAAGCCTGTTGTATCATCACAAAAGGAAATAAACCCATGTTGTGCCCTTTTTTTTTCTCCTTTCTTGTTTTCTTTTTTTTTTGTTTTACAGTCTCAGTGTAAAGAGGTACATAGCTTGCAGGACACATGACAAAATCGTTCTCTATTACTCAGACTAAGAAAGTCTCATCTGGACTCCTGTATTCAACTTTGTGTGCAGCACTTCAAGAGAAGTGTGGGAACACTGCAGAAAATCTAAATGAGTAAATGAAAATGCCAAAGCCCAGAAGAAGTGAGCCATGAAAAGAATAGGGGGAAAAAAAAAAACCCAAACAACAAACCAAACCAAAACCATGAACTGTCTAGCCTGAACCAGGAAGAATTACAACAGAACATGATGATATGCTCAAGTACATTTACAGACTGATGCAAAAAAGAAAGGAAACAAAACCTCCAAGCTAAATAATCAATATCTAACAGTTCGAACATGCAGCTAGCACAATTCAGGTGAGGCATTAGGGAAAATTTCCAAGTGTAGTGAAGCATTAGGATAGGCAACATGGGCAGCCTGCTCAGTCTGCAACATCAAAGGTCTTTAACACGACATTAAAGAAAAGCAAGTCAGGAACAGCACTAGGATTTCCAATCTGTCCTGGGAAAGAAGAGTGAAAAATTTTGTGGTAAACATTTATACAAAAACATTCAGTTAGTCTTGTTAAGACATTACAACTCCCTACCAAAGACATGCTTATATATGTTTATCCTCCACTTCAACAGTAATTTGCTGAAAAAAGCTTAATCAAATATTTGGGAAAATTTCCAGAGGCACCAAAGCACCTTAGGCTGAGTGCAGGCACTAACAGAGTTGAAGCAAAAATGAGTACACAAGAAAGAACAGAGCTATTCTAGGCTTTGAAAATGATAAAATAACTCCACGAGTGTGATAGAGTAATTTGAAAAAAAAAAAAAAAGGATAAATAACATTATTTTAAGCCCAAGCTTTACATCATATAATTTCCAGTTGAAAACATCCAGTAGAAAAGAGCCAGAGACTGTAGCAGTTGTGACAGAGCATGGTTATAGTCTGAATCATAGAGAAGAATTGCTCTAAAGCTATGAGTGCGTTATTAGCAAGTAATACAGAGCAGCAGAAGCAAATCTGTAGAGTGAAACAGTTGGTGCTGAGGACTTGACATCTACAGTACATGTTTTTCAAAAAAATAAACCAGCTTATTTCTTGCTGTAGTCTGGTGCCACAAACCAAACACACATTTGGAATAATTTAGGTGCACTGCTAAATTGCATCTTCCAGTTTGGTTTTCAAAGGAACTCCACACATGCACTTCAATACCATCCCACAATGCAAACAAAAATACAAACAGGTACAAATCAGGAGAGATGCTTCAAAAGCATGACTCTAATCTAAACTAAAACAGCAACACAGAAGAGCCCTCAGGTAGACAGAAAAGGAAGAAACAGTAGGGCCTGGACATAATACAGGTCGCAAGACAAAAACAAAGCATTCCTTTCCTCCCGCTTTCAACTTTTTCTGACGAGAAGCATGAAAGAGATGAAGCATGACAAAAAAGGTGGTAGCAGGCAGCCTTTGGGTGACAAGAAAAGGGCGAGTTCCACTTGGGCCGCACTGGTCAGTCTAACCATGCCATCAGCAACTGACTGAACAGAAGGTTGTACACAGAGAGAGATGTGGGACTGGACAGAAAAAGCTCCCATGTTGGGGCCCACTGGTATTCCTCCAATGAGAGTACTTGGTTATTGTTCTTACAACATACCTTCATTTCTGTAACTTAAAAAAGGAAACTTGATTTAAACAGACAAGACATGAGTCTCATATCTGCTTTAGTTAAAAAAACCTCAAATCTTTACACAAGTAACTTCTCAACTCTTTGAAGTCAGAATCATAACAGAACAAGAGTAAGAAAAATAAATACAAGCATGTAGAGGTAATTGCAAAGCACTACTATAAGAGGTGAAGTGAGGTGCAGTTTCCAAAGGGAAATAAGAAGTTTCCCTCAGACATGGTCAATTCTTAACTTACTGATTCAGCCATTGTGCAGTAAGGCCATGAGATAAAGGAGTATTAGCTATGGTCAGGCAATATTATACATTTTCTTTCAGATCTTTCTGGAAAGTCAGAACACCGCTACCTACACAAAATCAATACAATTAAACATTTGGGCTGCTTTAGTAACCTAATTTTTGTTAAATAAGAACTTGAGATGAAGTATTCACGTTCCTAGTAAATAAGGTAAGTATCAAAGGTGGCAACTACCAGAAAAAAAAAACTAGATTTTTTTAAGTTGTCTACACACAGACTTCTCACATTTTATCAATAAAGTAAAAACAAACAATTTGAATGAAATTTTGTAAACTGAGATTGGGATTTTTATTAGAAAGCTACTAAAATCAGTGAGCAAGTTCTTGTCCATAATCTGTTTAAACATTTAACCTTGAACTCATCAACAATACCTGTACAAATTCATTCACAGGCAGTCAAATGGCTATGCCAACTGCCAGAGAGTGCCCAAGAATGTAACTTAACCTTCAGAATTAGCTTGTGATACAGCATTTTGCACAGCTAAATATTCCCTGAAGAAGGTTCAACCAAATGACTACACTATCAGAAATCCTTTATTGAGAGCTATTTGGCACTGTCACGGAGACCAGATGGCTCTTCTGTGCAACATGCTGCAGAAAGAAACAATGCAGTGCACTTTCAGCACATTCTGTGTTTTCTAGGGAGCTACTGATACTGCATTACACTCCAATAACGTCTTTCCTGTGAGAAGGTACTAGAAGATACATATTCACATTTTCAAATGGTCTTATTAAAAGTTTCTGAACAGTATTCACCTAAGACAACACCCTCTCTGGCCACAACTCACGGTAAAGACTAGTATGCATGGATGAAAGTCAAGTCCGGGAAACGATCTGATTGAAATTGGCTTTCCAGCAAAGATAAGCCCTTGGACAAACTTGGGCAACTTGTTTCATAAGAAAATAAAGCTTGGAAGCAAAATTTAAACAGCAAAAGATAAGACAGAAAACCATTAAACAACAAAGGTTACTGTCAAAAAGGGCATAGACAGTTGAATGCAAGCCACGTGAAAAGGCAAAGGCTATTGTATAGATCAAGTCAGTTAACATAAAACTTACCAACTACTGAAGCTCCTCTTTCAGCAAAAGCCAGAGCATACGCTCTGCCCAAACCTAGTTTAAAAAAAGTAAAAAAAAAAGAGTCAATTTGTCTCCTGAATCACAATTCAGAGAAAAAGCCACACAAAAAAGAACTGCATGAAGAAAAATGCACCAAATCAACACAAACACCTTGAAGGTTCAGTAAAACACTATTTCCCCCAAGAGTTAAAAGTTTCATGTAAGTTCAAAACATAAAAGTAAACGAACAGATAAACTGCAGACAAACCTCCAGCCGAGGAAAAAAAAAAAAAAGAAATCCCCATGCTTACTCTTTGTTATTGCACTCAACAGAACCATCAGGGAAAGCTGTCTGCTGCCGAGTTTGTGCTTGCGATAGAAAAATACATTTGTAAGGCAGAAAGTTTAATGTCTTGGTGTAACCTTGAAGAAGGAGGGGATGTTTCAAGTTAATTAATTACATTCTAAGTGAATAAGATACTTCCCTGGTTAAAGTTAGTCTTTAAGATTTGAAGAAGAAACTGAACAAAATTTAACTGTGACTGAAGATGTACTGACAAACCCCCTCCAATTATTTGGATACAAAGGAATCACTTAATATCACGGTTAACCAGATGCACCCATAGTTTACCTATCATAACAGAAGACTGTCATTTTTGCCTCACATACAAAAGCAAGACTCTTGCACCTTTACTCTAGCTCAGCTTCTGGGTGTTTTATACATTAGTTATTTGTTACAACAAATGATTTACAGATGTATTACCCACTGTACCCTCCAAAAGTTATTGAAATCAATGATGATGGTCCTTTTTTTCCATTCCAAAAGAAACCGAGATTTGAATGATCAAAAGATGATCGAAGTCAGAAAAAAGTTTCTCAGAGTGCAACAGTACCTCTTTGCCCCTCAGCAAAACATTCAAAGCTAGCTCTCAAAAGAAAAAAATGGGGAAAAAAAAATCAGAACTATTTAGACTGTTTTGAAACACACTAACCTCACACCAACAAATTGGAATTTTCCTTTCCTTGCCAAAGACTCCTATGAGCCTCTGCAATGGAGAGTATCACATGTGAGGTGCATATACATCCACTGCCTGATGTAACCCAAGTCCAAGAAAACTTTTTTTTTGTTTTGAAAAGCCACATAACTGAGAAGTGCACGAAATCCAGACCATGTTATATGTGTTGGTATTCTCAATTGGCAAGCAAGGACTGAATGCTTAAGAATCAAAACTGATCTTAAAAAAAAATCAGCTTGAATTGCATAAACAACGACAATGCTGCATGACAGGCAGGAACAATATTTCACAAGGGATTTGCCCAAAGTGAAAAGAAACTACTGTATTTTTAGATGCTTGTGTATGTGAAAACAGGTCTCACTTTAAAACAAATTAGTGATCCAGATGTTTTAAATAAATTCCCAGCTCTGATCTGCTCATTGGCATCCAATTCAAAAATCAACGTCGACAAACAATGCTATTAGCAGTACAGTCTAACTACAGTGCTGTAAACTAAATAAAACCAAAACAAGAACTAATCTGAAGTTTACAGGGCTTCCCTTTATCTTGACTTAAATTTAATCAACCAGTTATCAAAAATTATTGTGAAATAACACATCCAAGGACAGTTTTCTCTGTTAACAAACCATTTTCAAGCAGCCTAATACTAGAAGTACAAGGGTCACTGTACCCACACTTATGACAAGCTATTTTTGCTCCATGCGGGCCTTTTTAGAAGCTTTGTTGTTGCCAAAGTATCTTTGTTTTGCTATTACCTAAGGTCTTAACCTGTTTTTCAGAAAGACTTGTTACATAGAGAGAAGCACATAAATATAGGTCTGGTAAAAGCTGAAAAGCACCATACAAAGACCATACAATCTGGCCTCAATTATTCTCAGGTTTGTCACCTTCAGGTGACATGAGTGGACTGTTTAGTGCTTTCCACAGAATCTCATATTCTTGCTCCCTGTCCTGGTTTTGACTGGAATAGAGTTAATTTTCTTCCTAGTAGCTGGTACAGTGCTGTGTTTTGGATTTAGGATGAGAACAATGTTGATAACACACCGATGTTGTAGTTGTTGCTAGGTAATGCTTACACTAGCCAAGGACTTTCCAGCTTCCCATGCTCTACCAACTGAGAAGGCTGGAGGTGCACAAGAAGCTGGGAGGGGGCACAGCCAGGACAGCTGACCCAAACTGGCCAAAGGGCTATTCCATACCATGTGACGTCATGCCCAGCACATAAGCTGGGGGAAGCTGGCCGGGGGGGGCCACTGCTTGGGGACTGGCTGGGCATCAGTTGGCGGGTGGTGAGCAACTGCATCATGCATCACTTGCTTTGTATATTTTTTTATTATTATTATTATTATTATTATTACTACTACTACTACTACTATTACTATTTTATTTCAATCATTGGTCTTATCTCAACCCACGAGTTTTCTTACTTCTACTCTTCCAACTCTCTCCCCCATTCCACTGCAGGGTGGGGCAGGGTGGGGGGGAGGGGGAGGGAGCAGCTGTGTGGTGCTCAGTTGCCGGCTGAGGTTAAGCCACGACAGTCCCTCTCTCCGTAAGACATCATATAATCTACGCCCTCAAAATGACTCCTCTGGCTATGTGCAGTTCCACAAAAAAAGAGCAAAACTTCACTGTGCGAAGGCAGAACCTTCTTAGAGGATGGCAGAACAAGCTCCTTCAGCAGCTCATCACAACTACAAACTTTGCCTCTCTCTTGTCCGCACTCACATTTCATATCTTCACTGAAGTAACAGAGTAGACAAAGGTCAAAGCATGTATTCAGAGGAAGAAGAAAAAAAAAACCAAAAGGAACAACAACAAAAAAAACCCAACAACCAACCCCACACCACAACAACAAATACAAAAATATTTCTTGGCAAAACCAAGCATTCCACTGCAGAACCACCTCCCCTGGAGAGGCCAGGCCCACAGCCCACCAACAGCACAGACCAGCCCTGCTGCTGAAAGAAATCTCTCCCCACCCTTCCACCTCTCTGCTGCCCTCTCCCCTGTGCCTTCAGACTGCCTCCCAGGAGGAGGTCAGGGAAGGCAGCAGCAGGTCGAGGCTGCTTTCTGCAGCAGCGCTGGCACATGTCAAACCCCTGCTGGAACAACACTTTGCCAGACCACCCAGGCTACCAGCGTCAATCACTAGGTCCAAGGCAAAACTGGAAGGAATTAGGATAGCAAAACAGTATGTGGAGCGGGACGTTCGTTACTGACGGGTGTGAAGGAGTGTTACTCCTCCCGTGTATTTAAAGAACAGAAAGCACGCATTTGGAGGCAGTACTAACGTGCTAATTTTCAGCAGTACTGGGGCTCAGATCAAACTGCAGTAGCTCCAAAGCCCTGCAAGAAACACGACGGTAACCCCTGCACAGCCTTGGCACTGCTACCGCGGCCCTGACGGGCGAGGGCCGGCCAAGGCATGCTGGAAAGGTATCAGCACAAGAGGGCACTGATGCCAGTGGGTATGGACCAAACAGTCATGCAGAAAGATGTAGGCTGATGGAAGGACACTGGATATTGAGTAAAGACAGGAAATGTAACCAAAGATGTCATCTTCTTCAAAGATGGTCTGTTTGGGATTGGCTCTAGAAAGCGACATTCAGATGCATAGTGTGTCTTCTAAATATTATCTTATTCTCCTCCTAGACACGACAAACAGGTGTTCCTGGTAACAACCACTCTTGTAGCTAAATGAGGTAACACAGATGGCTGAGAGATGCCAAAAATGTCGTTCCCAGACCACTCATTCCTTTTTTTTCCAGCTGACACTGCCAAGAAGAGAGGCACTGACTGCCAGTTAGAGTTTCTGAAGGCAACACTACTCCAGAAAGAATTCAGATGAGACCACTCATTTCCCCCAGGACTTCATTTTCATCAGCAGGGAAGAAAAGGTAATACAACCCTGCAGGCCTTTGACACTGAAGTCTGAGAATCTCAGTCTGATCTCGATTATACTCATGTAAATCAAAGGCCTGCTTGTGCCACAGGGTCGGTGACATTTCACCACTGTGGTATTAATAAGGCCCCAGATATCACCTTCCCTGACATGCACTCTGAAAGGAGACGGAAGATGCCTTGATTATAATTCACTGCCCTTTTCCTTACATGTGTGACTTGGCCAATTGCTAAAAGAAAGGAAGAAAAAGTCCTGAGGTCAAAAGGGGAGGTCTGTGCTGGTGCAGTAGCTGGAACAGGTCTTCCCCATACTAGGCCAGTGCAAATTCACCGGATGAAGAGGTTTCCCGAGACAAGAAAGGACATCAGTCCCCATCTCCCACCTCCTTGCCACAGCACTTGGATTTCTCATGTTACCAGTGCAGTCTCCTGCCTTCCCTCCAGCTTCACGACCTATGAATGACATGGAGGGAACCTAGTAATGCCTGGACTCTGGGTCAGCAATCCTCCACTTACCCACCCATAGCACACAACCCCAACGCACGAGCTTATCGCCCACAGGGTGTTCAGACTGGGGCAGCATCCACACCACCAGACTGACACCCTCCCCATGCCAGCATCCTTCCTCTTTCCCATCAAGACTCTGAGAGCCTCAGTGATTCTGGTCATTCTCCAGCTTTCTGCCAGAAGCAGATTGAGGAACAGCCCAGAAAAAAATACCTGTTTGAACCAAGCTGAGTGTGATGTTTTGATGGAGCATGATGGGTTTTGCAGCCACCAAGGGATCAGTCATAAACATCATAGAATCATAGAATCATTAGGGTTGGAAAAAACCTCTAAGATCATCGAGTCTATCAATCAGCATCATTGGACTCGATGATCTTGGAGGTCTTTTCCAACCTTAATGATTCTATGATTCTACCCAGTGGAGAGGACCAACGCTGGAGCAGTTGGTGAAGAACTGCAGCCTGTGGGAGTGACCCCACCGTGAAGCAGGGGAACAGTGTGAGGAGGAAAGAGGAGCAGAGATGATTGTATTTTGTGGAACAAGACAGTGGGCTAAGTAAGAATGAACATGCCTATTCATTATATCATTGCAGGCATGGTGTAGTGTGAGACAGTGTCATTCAGAATGTAATTCTATTGGAGTTTCATAGGGCCACTGCTCTGGATCTCGGCAGTAGATCTAGTTAGGATTTTCCAGTATTACCCATCCAACTCAGGTGATGACAAACTTTATCTGAACTATGGACATGGATCTCATGGAGCTATTCCTTCTTACTCTCTCCCAGCTGACTGAGCACCATAAGCCTGAGCCTCTGGGAGCTGTAAACTCCCTGCTTCTTTGCATTGTCTGTCTTAAATCTAGAAGGTTCTCAGGCAACAGAGGGTGGTGTAAGGAGTGTCCAGAATTCAGAGCAGCTGACTAGCTTATTTTGTTGGGGAAATCATCTACATACTCCCTCTGCACAGATGAACTTTTAATTCATGATTAACCTTTCTTGTAAAGTTTGGATTATTTCTGGAGCTAGTAGAAAGAAAATTGTTTTTGCTGCAGATTATCTCCTTGGCTGTTAGTGCTTTACTGTCTACACTAAAGAGAGGTGATAGTTACCCAAGTGATAGCTATTTGGAGACTTCCAAACTAGAAGAAATTAGCATTTCTGACCTCAAGTAGTCTGTAACATTCACTCTTTAGAAGTATTAGGAATAGAGATGTATTGCCTGTGATTTTATTACGGTTTGAACGGAGAAATTGCATTGAATACCATAGTTGCAATTTACAGATTGGGCACTAGAGGGAGCATTGTGCTACAGTAAAACTGACAAATCTGTACATTTGAAATGTAATGAAATTCTTATACGACGAACCTAAAAAGGGCTTACGCACTGATCGAGTCAAAGGGGCACTGCTTTTAATGCACACTGGGTTTACTTAGCCAATAGATTCACTGGCGTGGTGGCATTCTTCTGGCTGCATAGGCACATTATGTGTATGCACTGTAAACTACAAAAAAAACCCTGTTCTGGAGGCAGGTAAGGAAACGCAGGACAGATAAATAGTCTACAAAAAATCACGAGTTTTAAGTATGGGAAATATTGTTGAATGTACGCAGAAACAACCTCGTGTGTTCTGGCATCGTATTAATCAGCACAAAATACCCTCACAATTAATTACACTTCCAAAGTTTGCCTATTTCATTTGAATGCAGCTCAACAGAAGAGCAAATGTCCCAACAGTGAGAGGCTGGTGCAGTTGGCTGTGTATTGCAGAGAGAACATCACTGGTCGTCATTTACCTGTGCTACACTCGGCGGTGGGAGGAAGTTGTTCCCCGGGAGGGCAGAGCTGCGAGCTTGCGATTGCTCTTCCTGAGGAGGTAACAGATTGAGCTCATAACCGTCTGTGAGCTTTGGTTCAGCCTCAACACTCAATATTTTGTTTTTGGTACACTGCAGGATCGGGCTCCCACCTGGGAGAAGAGAGGTAAGCCTCCAGGACAAGAGCGGTGCTGGCTGCTGCGAGAGCCGCCTGGCTGACCCCGCAACACGACCGTGACACACGGTGTACCTTTAAAGGTACAGTGCCCTGATGCGTTATGTACCCTTATTCGCTCCCACGCGTTTATTAGGGGGGGTTAGGGGCTTGTTTCTGTACTGTCCAGTAAGTTTAGGATGTAATTTGTTAGGGTAGGGAAATGTGTGCACACTAACCACACAGATACCCAGCTTAGTCAAATGTGGATACACTTCTGGAAACATCTAGTTCAGACTGGAAATACTCACAGGAACAAATGTGGCCATCCTTACACCACCAAATTTATTTGCATAATCCCTTACATAATCGTATCTATCTAAAGCAGCGTAGTTCTGTGTGCATGGCTATAAACGAGTCCTGGGAGAACTTGGTTCATTTTTGGTGCTGGTTCTGGCCTCTTACGTGATCTTGAACAGGCCATTTCAGCTTTAGCCTTTCAGGTTCCATAGTCTTCCGTGTCCTGTTTTTTTTTAGATGATGGGGTATTCAAGGGAAGGACTCTGCTCTTGAATTTGCCTGGAAGCCAGTGGTTACATGCCCCAAGTAAAATCATACCCTAAAATCAGACTTCTATAGCATAATTTGTTCTTCAGGTAGTTAACAAACAGGCCTTGTTAACAAGTCGGGATCTTTTATAGCTTCCTCATTTTGGTGCATAGACTGGGATTAGAACCAGCAAAGAGCTCACACTTCAAAACAATAAATAAAACTGGAGTTTCCTCAACAAATTTTTTTCTGGAAAACACAACAGAAAGTGCACTGGAGTGAAAGTATGTCACTTTTATATTTATGTTTTTAAAGTGAAACCTGTCTGTATTAAAAAGATCCAAAGTACAAAGAACCACTCAGGATGGAAAAGGTTTTGATGGGTTCCCTCAACAGTCGGAAGTGATTTGTTCCAAAAGTCATACAGCTATCAGAAAATACTTGCATCAGTCTGAAACAAGGTATAAGGGCAAAACACTACCACTGTTAACCAAAGCAGTGTGACGTTAGGTGGAGACTTGAATGGAGTAGGTGTCAAACTGAGTTTTGAATGAGTGAGCCATAGTGGGAGATTAATAGCAGGATATTCAGATTCCAAACTCAGCCAGACAGGGTTTAAAGTGGTTGAAACTCTTAACAAAATAAGTGAGTCAAAAAGGAAGACCAAATCTACTTTATTTTGTCTCTTAGTGAGCAGTGTGAACTAACATATATTTATCATCAACTCTTTTATTGACATAGCAGGCTTTTTACACCAGGAAAAATTTGCCAGAAACCCCAAGCGGTACCCTGTAATACTGAGTATGATAATGTTTTTTTCTGTTACGCTTCGATGCCTAGAGCACGTAAGTTCTTTTATAAACAGTGAGTTTTCATGTTGTGTATTAAATTTGGTATATGTTCTAAAGTCATTCTTTCGTCTAACAGGTTAGATAATTGGGGGTTTTGTGGCTTTGTCTCTTTTATAAACTTGGGGTTGCATGTGTTGTGGATACTGTAGAAGTCTTAAAATGTTTTCTACTGTCTGCTGCTGTAGATGGTGATCACCTTTGAACCTTTTATTCAGGGGGAATAAAAGAATTGACTGACTTGCTTTTACTCTGTATTTTTTAATATTGCTAAAACATCTGTTTGGATCATAAGGCTTATTTTCAAGTACTTTATTTTCTTTCTAAATGGTTTTGCTCATGGAGATTTGTAGAGGCCTGTTCACTGGGAACAAAGATTTCTCTACAAACATGAGTGAAGGGGGCAACCCAATGTTTCTTGCCGTGACCAACAACGAGATATTGAATCCATGTTAAACACTGTGGCACCCTTCACTGAACACTATAAAAGCATGGCCTATAATGGATGGTATCTCCCCACAGCCTTAGTGCTGTAGAAGTCCCCGGGGTATTGAAGATAGATGTTTCCTGCTGTGACCGAAGAGGCCTCACTTGCAGCCAGGTCATCGTCCCCATTTCCTCTCTTTCTCTGCAGCCATCCTCTGGCTGCCAGTGCAGAGAGGTCATTGAGAGGTCTCAGCCCTGAGCTGGTCACAAATGTTCATCTCATATAAACCAACTGTATGGCCCAGTGCACCCTACTAATTACTCTCTCAGTAAAAGTGGTTAGAGAAAACTACTTATTTTGATTAGGTATACAATTTTATGTGATAGAAACCCCTGCTGAGGAATTACTCGTAGCTATAGTGTTTCTATTGCTTCCTTCCATCTTGCAGGAACAGCAAATAGTAGTATTTCCATTCTAACTTGCATTCTCTTGTGTTCTTTTATTTTTCTGTGAGCCTACAGCACTTAGTAAGTGGGGGTTTTCTTGCCATTGAATCCATTGTTTGTCACCCTCAGAACTTGAAAAGCAGCTTTCCTGATGTGATGTTGAGGAGCAGCCTACTGTGTAGTTAAGACTGGATATATTCTTATGAACCAACTGCAAATGTACATGCAAACATTTTTATAGCTCTTGTCAACAGCCCATATCACAGGAAGTTTTATGTCCCTGTTTTGGCAAGAAATGTTAATTTTGGCATTTGTTGCACATACCACTCAATTAAGTGGAAAAATGCATGCTGGGGGCACAAGCAGAGCGCTATGGAAACTATCCATTTGATTCCATCAGAGACTCACAATTTAAGGGACACTGAAGCCTTGGGTCAGTCAGGGCTTGGTGGACTGCTGAGCTGGTATGTAGTAACACATTAGTAGAACAAACTCCTCAAGCAGAAACTAGTTGCTTGTGCACATCTACGGCTTTGAAAATACACCCTGTGGAGAGATGTTAGGGAGGCACCAGCAAAAGGTTATGGTATTGCTCCCGTAACACAACTACTCCATTTCATCCTAAATGATTCTTCATGAAAAATCCATTAACTTGGTCTCCTTGAAGGCAAACAAAGGAGAGTAAAAACCACATGGACTAAAATAAGAGGTAAAAGATCTAGCAAATAACCATATGTCACATTCTGTGGCAATCAGATGCATATTGGCACTACTACCAAGTTACGGGTAGACTCTCCAGATGAGTTGAATCTTTACTGAGTAGATGGAAGAAAGACTTGAAATGCCTCCTGAGAAAACTGATTCAGTGCAGTTGCTTCCTGAGTTAACAGCCATATTGAGCTTTAGAACAGCCAAAAATTCCAAGAGGTTCTGCTCTTGGAATAAATCCAGGCAGCTCCTTTAATAAACAGAAAAGGTGCACAAAATATAAGCTACTTTTAAACTGTGCCTCCTAAAATGGCCTTTTCTCTCAAGTTGCCACCAAATACATTCTAGAGTTCTTAATCCCAGTGTTGTTAGAGAAGCTTTCTCTGTGCACAACAGCACACGTATATTCATTGCCCTCAGATAAACAGCAGACTTCCAGTTGTGTCTCAGAAATACCCACTCCGCCAGCTTCCATCCCAACCACCCCAAAAATGGAAGTGAAAGCCAAACACCACAGGTTCAGACTGACTGTATTCTGTGGTGAGAATTCATCCCCAACCTGCAGTATAAAGAGCAATTTTAGTCAAGAATACATGAAATACGGAATAGCCCACTGAGAAGCAAGATGGCTAGATGGAGAACAGTCAGTCAACTAAGTAACAACATAAACACCTTTTTCTTTAGTAGCTTGTACTCCCCTTCAGCACTTGCTTTGCTCATCAGGAATGAGGTGGGCAGTCTGAATTCCCCAGCCAAGGTTCTCCCAGCTCCAAACAGTAGCAAAGACTAGTTTTCATCGATGCTGTTTTGTAAAGGGCCTCCTTCCCTATTTCCATATTTTGTAGCATGAGCTTCTCAGTTCTAGTTTTGGGGTAAACTGTAGATTGCAGTCTCATAGGATACTGGAACTGTAAGCTTAAATATACTGTCTAATGTAGCCAAAGTCAAACGCCTATGCTTACGGCAGGCAGTAGACCTTATCACAGTGAAGATGGCAAAGCAAACAATGAGATCTTTGTCTGATCACAGCCCTTTCTCCCAGAAAAGTGCTGAGCTTTCCTTTCCACTTTTCCCTAATAGTTTCTCATGTAATGGCACAGGAAATGTACCTTTGGGAGTGTCCATACTGTTCAAATCAAGTTAAGCAGCCTATAACTGAGACAGCTTTTCAGTTGGGCAAAGAAACTCACTTTAGTTCCAAGGATGAGATCATTTTTCTGTTGCTGAATTATCAAGATCCTTGAGATACAGAACCAGCTTTCTTGAAAGTAACAGCTGATCTCATGTTACGTCCCGGGACCGATGCACTTATT
Organism: Pygoscelis adeliae; assembly: GCF_000699105.1. Taxonomy (NCBI): domain Eukaryota; kingdom Metazoa; phylum Chordata; class Aves; order Sphenisciformes; family Spheniscidae; genus Pygoscelis; species Pygoscelis adeliae. The sequence goes on along the minus strand of NW_008824284.1, from coordinate 307,017 downwards.
CCCCCCCGGCTCAAAGCACTGCCTCAGTCTATTTTTGTTTCTGCAATATCTTAGCAGATGGTACACAGTTGTAGGTCTTGACTGTCCACAAAATAAAACTGAACCCCAATCAAACAAAGCAAAAACCCACAGTATCTGAAGTCCAGTCAGTGAAGTAAACTGAGAGCATCAGCTAAGTGCTTCTGGAATGGGGAAAGGCTGTCCTTTCATGTCACAGGAACCCTTAATCAACCGTAGTCTATCAACAGCCAGCGGACTTTTGCCTCAGGACCCAAGCCAAGCCCAGCTACTGAAATAGATTCCTCAAATGCAAGGAGACTAAATTCTGCTCAAGAAAGCCAAATAATTTTTCAACACTATTCCATAATGGAGTAGAACTGGTGCATTGCCATTCCCATTCAAGAAAAGAAGGGTTGGTGGTATACGGGCCCTACTTCGGCTGATTTATTCTGTATGGACCATCATACTCTCATGAGGTATTTAAAAAAAAACTCACACAAATTAAATTTAACAATATTTTTCATCCACTATTAGCTGTGGCTTGGCCAGAACAATCAACTATGAATGAATTCTGAAAAAACGTAATTCAAAATGTCCTACAAAGGGTGTTGCAAACGAAGAGCTCTAAATTGCCATGTTTAAAGACCGGTGGGGCTGATACTCTGAAAAGCTGCCAGCAGGAACAGGAGAACAAGTGGGTGAAAAGCCAACAATTTTCTCTTGGAACAATTTGCGTTTATCAAAACCTTCAGAATTATATCCACCAAGAAGTTTCTTTATAGCACACAAAACACCTACTGACTGAAGAAAAAACAGTATCTAGGAAGAAAGATACGATGCACAAGGCTGACTTCAATTTTGTTTCAGCTCATATTTACGTGCATTAATAAAAGCACATTTAAAACCCAAATGTTTAATAAAAACTGAAGTAGGAATTAATTTGTCATGAAGCCAATGGGAAGCATTATTTTAAAATCCAGTGTTAAGATTTCTGGAGTAGAAAATGGAAGGTCTTATGTTTGATGGTAAAAGTAATTTATATCACAGTAACTGTAGGAAGCTCCACCTTTGTCCTCCACCTACCACACCAAGACTTTCCCACAGGGGAGAGCAACAGATAGCAAACAGGTTTCGGTTGCTTGGGAAAGTCAGGCAAGTAATGTACCTCCTTAATTCCATTATTCTTAATTGTTATAGTCTGCTCTTTTGCTTGATACTGTGTAATTATGGGACATCCCAAAGCTATGAGCTGCCTCTTTTCAACTTGCTCCCTAATAGAAAGAAATGCCATAAGGGATGTTTCTCCAGAAACTGGTGGAGTGATAGCAAGTAGAAATTTGCAGATTGTTAGAAGATATACTTCAGTTCCTGTACTTCCCAAACTTGCAAGAAAAAGTGGGTATTGATTCAGGAATGTCCTATCCGTAAATATCAGCTTTAAAATTGGAAACCAGAACTCTAAATATTAAAACCAAGTACTAAGAAAAGAGAGGTCACTTTGGCAATTTGTGGTTTAAACAGTAAGAAATCTTGATTTGTGATATAGACCAGGCACTACTGTAATAGAGAGAGCTCTTAGACATAGCCTGCAAGGAGATACTACTCCTTTATTTTCATAGAGGGAAAATAAATCACATGGTAACCTAAAATATATACTACTATAGATATGAATGTCCATGTTGCAATATAATTTCAGCTGCCGTATGCAAACTTCAGCACCAATAGATTAGTAATTTAGTGTGGATTAGTTTTTTTAGAACGTCTTTCTCTGTAAGAACAAATGCAAGGGTTTTTTTTAACAAATTGGAGATAACAACTAGATTAGTCTTTCAGAGTAGTAGCCTCAGTGTGGTTTTGGGTAACAATTTTTTTTTTTAAGATAGATAGGAAACTTTCCTTTCCCAAAAGAAGTTTCATTTATGTGCAAATCATAAAAATAAGATATTATGGAACTTTTCTGGACAACTGTAATCTCTTTTGACAGTTGTTTTATCCAGAGCACAGATGTTTGCCACTTAACCATGAATGTTGGCTGACCTGCCCAAATCTCAATGAAAAACAGTTGTAACAAGGTTTCTCTGCAAATGGTTATGCAAGTGGGAAATCTTCATTTCATGTTCATGCTGAAGTATACCCTCTGTAATGCATTCAAAAGCACTACTTTATTTTTGTTTGTTTTTTAAAGGCTCAGAAGTACATGTACTGAAATCACAGCTAAATGCTTACTATACTGATGAGGGTATAGATGATACCCAAAACAGTATTAACAACTACATCAAGACGTAGATTATTCTTTCAGATTTCAAATTACATTGCAAAAAAACCCCAGGAAACGGGTGTTTAGCTCTGTTTTTTTCATTAAGTGAAGTGGGTAACATATTCTATCTACTGTTCTCCTTAGATGCATACACAATGTGATATACTCTTGAAGCAAAAATGGTAGGGAAGGAATAGACCTGTCTGAAGAGAAGTTCTGCTGCTCTGAAGGGCAGGAAAAGCATGTAAGGCCAAAGGAAAGCTATGGTAGCAGGTCACTAGATGGTGAACACTCATAGAGAGATCATCTAAGCCAGTACAACGTGCAACTTACCCGTCCTCCTCATAACACTGTCATCTTTGACAATGGTGGACTTAGGAGTAGTGTGGATTCCTCTCTGCTAGACCATGAAAACAAGCATGTTCTGGTCCTTTGAAGAGTTACATGCAGAATTCCAGTTTACCTTTAAATAGTCACATTATAGTTTTTAAAGGGACTGGAAAGCAACTGAAGGCAACTGGCATCAAAACCAGTTCGCTACTTCCTTGGGACAAGGCGCTCTTTTAGGGAGAGATGTGAGAAAGCAATTGGCCGTCTCCTCATTCCTGTATTTTATGGGAATTTGCTTTATGGGTGGGGTTGAATCTTTTTTTAGAAGAGATATGATTTGGTATTTTCCTAAAGAAGAAAAAAACAAAACCACACCAGTTGCTAAAATCTTCCAGACTCCTGATAATCTCTGTACCTTCTAAATGGAGATAAATCTCAAGAGACCTGAAGGACAAGAATAAGGCTTGTAACTTACCCAATTGTGTCTGTTTGCTTGTCTATGCACACACACAAATGCATACAAACGTAATTAAGGGGTGGCCGAAAGTTCTACTGAATCCCTTTTAAGGTGGCACACACAAAATGGCTGTGATAAGAGCCCTATATCTTGTTTTCTTTGTATGGTTGAGATCACGCCTGTTTGATGTGTCTTGCAAAAGGTATGCAAGGTCTGACTTACCACTTTTTCAACTCCTCTAGAAGGCTATAACATAAGTCTTAACTTCCACAACTTCACCAACATACATTTGGATGGCATTAGGCACTACATATTAACCAAACATTAAAAGGATGTTACAAATATGAAACACCTAACGTACTGAGATTTAAAAGCCTATTGTAAAACGAATCCACGATGATTGGATTTTAACGTATTAATAATTTTTACCCTATTAAAACACAGTGTTGTTCAGTTTTACAGCACAGAATAATGGCATTATCCTACCAATAACTAAACAGTACTACTGTAACCTTTTTCAAACTCTTGACTATGTCAAGTTTCTGCTAGAGGGTTGATACTTTAATACGACAAGTGTATTACAAGGAAAAATGCTATCAATTTATTTCTGAATTTTGATAATTAAAGCCACTATTTATGTATGCTGCAGGAAGAATAAATTAACTGCAAAACTATACAGCTTGAGTGCTATGTCATGTTATTTATAAAGGTAGGTCAGTACAATTGTTTTCTTTCATCATTATGAAAGTCAATTCTTTGTAATTGAAAATGAATGCCAGACAAGTTACATTGTTACAGCATCTCAGAAGAATGTAACTAGATTGTGAGCTAAATATAACTTCTCCTAGTTGTCAAGTTTTTATGCTTATGATCAAATCTCCATGAGCAATTTTTGCTTTTTCTAAGAAGTATATGGCTAGATAATGCAACTGAGTAAAAAGTTACTGTGTTACTGAAAATATACATAGTTTGACTACAATATGGCTCATATACATGTAAGTAGGTGTTCGTTAACAATGTACAAAGACCATTTAAGCAATTTTTGTCCCAGAGAAAATTCAGATTTGAGCAGTCAAAATATTCTGGGTCATAGCTGAAGAAAATCTTCCGTGGTTTACACAGCAGGTGTATATTGTGCCTGGTTCTAAACAAGGTACTGTCCTGTCGTCCTTTCAGTAACTGTAACCATTCATTATAAACTATGCTATTTTGGAGAATCAGAACGTGATTTAGAAATAGGATTTGTAAAGAAAACAGTTTCAATTTCTAGAAGTCAAGTTCCTTTCTAGTCTCAGCTCAGAGAGAAGAATTGAGAAAGAAAACAAATAGCTTTCTCTTTCTAGGTGGGAAAAGAAATAGGTGGAGCAAATACTTCAGAAACTATATTCTTTACAATTTGTGGGATTTTCCTCATGATGTTGCATTCCTATCCATGTCTTCTGATGGACAAAAGTACAATATTTAAATATTAAACAGTATTTACTGTTTAAGTAAAACATGGGAAGGGATCTTAAATTATATTCCTTCAGATGTCAATCTAATAATCTATTTCTTGACAAATTCTGGTGCACTATGCTTACATCAGTTCCTAGTTGTTCCAGCCTAGTAGTACATTAATATTCTGTCTCTGCTGCACACTAGTGGCTTGTATAAAATGAGTTCACATTTTGATCACACATTTCTATGGCACCTTTCTGGCACCTTTCTGGGAATATTCAGAGCCTAGTCACCAAACAAACATAAATAAAAGTGAATTTTCTCTCTTAAAAAATCACAAGTAATGCTGAAGCTATATGTCGGAGGCTGTGATGCTTTCGTTGCCGGCACAGGCCAAGTTTGCTCTTTATAATTTAAAATGCAACATGGGAAAAAAAAGGCATGAAAAGTTCGGAGTGCAAATATTCTTTGGTTTACTCATTAAAACAAAAGGACACAGCAAACAGCAAAAACACTGGCAATTAAATAAACAGCAAATTCTTTATATGCTTTCTAACAAAAAGTCATCAGATGTTTGAAATGTATTAACTTCATGCTTTTAAGTACATTACAGTGTCTAGAAAGTCACATTTTTTTATCCCCCAAGGGCAAGGCAGGGAGAAGGTGAGGGAGAAAAAGAAGGATGAAAGGTAGGAGGGGAGAAAAGAAGAAAAAAAAAAATTCAAGATGCCACTTTTCCATTAGTTAAATAGTATATAACACAATGATAAAAACTAATTTCTGTTTCTAGTTTCATTGTACACAAAGGAAATTGGCTTGGAATTTATTTTCAGATTATTAAGTTTTCTGAATTCACATCATCATACACATCAGCCTAGTGTATAAAATATACTGACTCACACCTTTTCAAAAAGAATTAGGACCTATTAGCAGGATTCTAAATATCTTAAGGAATTGCACAGGTAAGTCACTGTGTTTTACCTTATCATAGGCAGAGTTAAAATTATGTACCGCAAGTGTTTCCTAGGGAATACTTTTCCCCAGTTAGGCTATTCTACTGTAGCTTATTCCTCAAATAATCCCCATATAATCGAAGGAAGCAAGCATCTGTGCGGGTCTATAAGGATCTATACTTGGTAGCCTTGCAGACAGGAAGTTTTCACCACTGAGCTGGAGATGAACAAGCCCATTAAGACTCTAAGGGACAGCATCACTGATATTATTTAAAACTGAATGCTTCATAAGGGCAACACTAGGAAGCTGTGATCTGTGCAGAGAGCATAAAAGACTATAAGTGAATCAAATATATATTTTACAAATAAGTCAAAAGAAATTATAGCGTGTACCATCACCATGATAGCCTGTTACTAATATCACTGGACTCTGATAGTTTAGAAATAATTTTGTAAATGTATGAAAGATTTGGATTGTCTGACAGCATATTATTTTGTTTTGTATATCTGTCTTGCAAGACTCTTACTCTACTTGGACTGTTCTGCTTTATTGTCTTTATCCAGCTGTTTCCGTAGGCAAAGCACAGTAAAAAAAGTTATGTGCAGTCCTTCTTCCAGATGGACTGTGAATAGCAACAGATAGCTCATAATAAGGAATCAATTTAATAAAGATATTTTGGAAATATTTGTCATAATGTAAAAAACCTGTTTTGCATGCTCCCTTATTCCTTCATAAATCAACAGTGTTCCATCTACAAATAATGCATAAGGCAGTCAACTTTAATACAAGTACTTATATGTTCCCCTCATCTAGCATTTTGTTGACACCATCACAAAGTTTCTGCAAATGGAGTTTATAAGGTCCAAAGGGATTGTACAAGGCAGCCAAAAATTCACAATCAGAGAAGTGATCAAACACATTGTTGACACGTCCATGTGACTTTGCGGTTAGGTGACGCTGAATGATTTCATGAAGAAGCTCTCTACAATCGTTTAACAGTTTGGACAAAAAATTCCTGTCAAAGGTATAATCCACCTGATGGAAACTGACCACGGTCTTAGCCAGCTGATGAACTTTCTTCTTGAATTTCTCCATCAACGCTATTTCATCCTGATTAAATTGGTTGTTCCTGTAGAGAATTGCCAATTTGAGGACTATTTTAATGAGGTTTTTGATTATTTTCTCTGCTTCCTTTTTATTTTGTGTATATTCCTTTGTCACTCTGTAGAGCTCATCTAAAACATCACTGCTTGTATCATCGATCAAAGTAGTTGCTATTGATTTGGACACCATTTTTCCAAGGATCTTCTTCTGGGCCTGAATGGCCAGACTTTTGGAGTTGAAGACATCTGTGGCCACTGGGGAAGAAAAAAAAAGTATGCAGTCAATACTTCGTAACAGGCATACCTATGGACAGTAAGTTGAGGAATATTTCCATGCCTATCCATTCATGCTAGTCCTACTAACTGCCACAAAAATAATGCAAACTTATGTATGTAGCTGCAGAAAAACCCATCTTTTCAATCCATAAAACTCTGTTGTCTTTAGGTTTACATTCTTTTAGACTGTTTTACTTTTAAGAAAACACAAAATGAGATGGAACTTGCTCAAAAATGGTTTAAAATATCTCTCTATATATGGGTTGATGGGATTTCAAATTGAGGTAATAAACCTGCCCTATTTGATCAGTTGAGTCATACGTCTGATGTGATTCTCATATTCATAATGAAATCTGAAACCATGACTGTCCCAATGTCACGATAGTTACCACTGCTACTCAATTAGAGATAGTAATTCAGTGAATTGACTATTGTAAAACTTTTTTCTGCTTAGCATTTTACATGATCAGTGAATTCAGACCCCACACATGTATTATATTTTTTTATATATATTTTAATATATATATATAAATATATATATTTAAAAATATAACACAAACAGAAAACTCCTTTGTCAGCAAACAATACTGAGATTCTCTGGGTGCAATCTGAAGATGCTAGTTTTCAGAAGGAAAGCAAGTATAGATTAACACTTCTATGTCCTATACTTAATGCAGAAATAGCCAAAAATGAACAGTCTAGGGATTGCCGTAACACTTGCTAGCATAACCTTATAAAGAAATCCTTCTGTGACCAATAAAATAGATCCTCGAACAGATTTGCACCTCCAAAACTATGCTTGCTTGCACCAATATACCCAATGACTGGTTTGTAATTTCTTCAAACACTTAAATACCCCAAACATTCTTTCAGAGACTTGTTTTGTGAAATGTTACTGCTCATGTTCTATTGCCAGTGACAATTGTTTATAGCACATGCACTTTGCAGCACCTTCTCCACTAAATCACACGTGAATTTGTATTTCCAGGTTGAACAGTCGGGGGGACGGCTGCCTTTACGCTGCAGCTTTCCTGGAGTCTCAGACAGGCTGAAGGAAAACTTCATCTGTTTACATTTACTTCACAGATGGAAGGTTTGCTTTGCAAACACTGGGCCTGGAAACTTTTTTTTTTTCTTTTAACGAAAACATAAACTCTGCAGATGCCAAACCGTAAGTCCCTGAATTTGGAAAAGGTTTCCTCTTAACTGTTTGTATTTGGGCAGCTGGGTGTGTTCAGATGCAGGGTGCCTCTGGGGTTCCAGCAAATAGAAGGAACTTGTCCTTCAGGACACGTGAGACACAAATCTGTATTTTTTCTTCAGTGGTACCTTTCAGAAACTTAGTAACAAGCTCCTTTTTTGTCATCTCGGAAACTTTCAAGCAGGTTTCTTAAGACTTTCAGTGCATAACTGTATTTTCTTTTGAAGTATCAAGTGTTTGAGCACATTTTTTAAAATCTTTGCTACGGGAGGACTCTCAAAAACCAAAGAACTCATTGTTAAATATCTTGGGCAAAGCACTCAAGATCACAAGACAGGCACATTTCTCAACCACAAAGATACAGGAAGACGTTAAAGATGCTAAGCAGTCAATCTGAACTGAAAATATTTTATTCACTTTTTGTGTTTTTAAATACAAAACTGCAACTGTTACTATTCAAATAAAACTAATAAAAGTATTTCAAAGGGTGGTCAAATACTAGAACTCAACAGCCAATGCTTTACAACAATCTATAGATGAATCTACAGCTTTTTTCCTCCAGAACAGGAATATTGATTGTTATTTCATAAATTCTATTTCTTAAAGTCTTCCAGTTTACTAATTTCTCATGATGTCTTCTGACACTCCACAAAGATATATAGATGTTCGTACTAATAGCAGTCGCTGTTTCAAAGTATATTCCATACATTTGCAGAGAAAAACCCCCACAATACCATATATACATATTTTAAAATGTTCTTTCCCAGGATGCTGTAGGTATTCTTATAAAATGCTAACTATATCATACAGAATGCTCCACTGTAACTGAACAGAAATCTGTACAACCTGCCTCCAGTAAGTCACACAAATGCTCAGGTATGGTTCTAACAATTTACACATAACAACCTGCAAAGTATCAATTTCAAGAAACTGAAAACATGGCAGTTTTCTAAAAATTTTACAGTTTTTCAACAAAAAAAACCCTTACATTATGTAATATAACATTTGACAAAGTGGAGCTCGATGTGTAATTACCATCACTAAGCAAGACAGGAACTGCTCACTTACAAAAGGTGTTAAACTCTTAATGGCATTTCTCTAAAAACTGTCCAAGTTTTGGGACTACCCAGCATGGCCTATTTTCTATCTACTTTGCAATGCACCAGAAGTCAGCTTCATTTTCCCTGTGTTATTACATGGGTTCTAATTTAATTGCCAAACATGTAAATTTAATACTTCACTATTTCAGTCAATCCAAAGAGGAACTTGCAAACTGTTTGTATTTTATAATCAGAATTTTTCCTCACTACGGATGGCAGAAAGACCTAAAATGTATTTCACAGTCAACTGCTTAAATAAAACTGAGTTTAAGCAGTAAGATTATAGAGCTCCTTCAGACTGAACATATATACTTCCTTAAAAAACAGTAAAATCATTACTTACTTGTTCATCAAACGGAATTGCAATTGTTAATGTTGATAGCAGAAAAAGAGACAAAATACCCGAGGTTAAGACTGGCCCGAGGCTTATTTACTCCACTAAATCCAGCACACACTTTATCGTGCGCTTTGAAACGCTGTCAGAAGCTATCACAGGGTGAACGTGGGTTTTTCCCCCTCACCATAACAGCAGCTCTTCTCAGCTACCTTTCCCTCCTGCCTGCAGTGCTTCATTTTGCTTTGGCACCTCAGAATGCAAAAATACATCGCAGTGGTTTCACTTCCTTGAAAAGAGAGCTGAAAGGAAATTGCACTGCTGAGCAAGCAGTGCAACACCAACAGCCGTTATTGCTAACTGACAACTGGAACAATTGGCAGAAATGGAGGGAGAAGAAAGGTCCTGTGACTCAAAAGGGCAGGGGACGTGTCAAGAAGAGGTTAAAACATTAACCTGGCATCTGCAAATGCAGATACTCACGTGTGAGGACAGCCGAGCATCCCCTTTCAAACCTCTGACTAAAAGTTCAGACGCAAGCACCTAAAAATAAGCCTGTAAATCCACATTTAGGCAATTACTTAAAGCAGGCTCATTTTCTTAGGGTTGATTGTATGTAGTCACCTTTTAATAGTGATTACAGTAGCTGGCCAGGATGTATAAATCTCTGACCTGTTGTATTGACAGGTCCCATTCTTGCTCTTTAAACTGAAATAGTGCCATTTCTCTGGAGGCCTGCAGTAGAATTTGGGCAGGTAATCCCACTAATTTTAAGCATCTCACAGATAGCTTTTCCTCATGACTGCTTTTTATAGTTCCTATTTCTCTCCTGTGCAGTTTTACACTTCACTTTTTAAAAGCGTGTCATCAAAAAACACCCCTTTGAAATCAATGGGATGTCATTTTCTGTACAATCCTCACAAATAACCATGATTATGTTCAGTAGAGCCGCCCCTCCGCAGAGGAGAGCAGTCCAAGGGGAAAGGCTCTCAGAGGAAATCCTGCCTCCATTACTTCGAAATTCACAGCATCTTAGGGATAACGGGGACATCTGCAAAGCCTTCTAATTTATGATTTAGAGGAGGAAACAAGTTGCTAGAGACTGCCTCCTGTGAAAGTTGGGAGCTTATTGATTATGAAACTTCTTTATTTTCACAACCAACAGTATGTGTGTTTAACATTAGTATTTTGGGACTTTAGCACTTGTGTGCTGAAGTCAGTAAATATCGGACATGTAGCATTCTGGATGTGTTTTCCCCAAAATATTTTACCTTACACATGTTTTCCTTAAAACTGTGGTGGAAGTATAAACTTCCAGTGAAAATTTAGAATTGTGGGTTAATTAGCTCTTGGGAGACTGGTATAAAAGTACAAGAAGGCTACTACTCATGGCTGCGATGCTGACTTTTCCCTGACATGGAAGCTAGTACACCCCCCCTCTGTACTGTGGCAAATGCCTATTACCAAATACCCTATTTCTCAACTCTATTTAAACTAAAAAAAAAAAAAAAAAAAAAAAAAAAAAAGGTATGTGGAAAAAAAAAAAAGTTGAATCAGATGATTTCACTGCCTTAAATCAAGGCAGAATGTTTTTTCCGCAAGGTAACAGTTGATGGTAGATTCAACGTAACTTGCAGTTGGGTGTATTCAATCTTGTGTACATTGACAATGAATACTTGAGTCACTGAGTATTTTTAAGCTTGTTGTAATAAAGAAGGACCAGGAAAAAAGCATCCAGTAAAAACTTCCAGGGAACCATGTTAAATTCTATGGTCAAGTCAAGAGTTGAGCTTTCTGACATGAGTTGCATTTCTAGCGTACGTACTAGGTATGTTGATACAACAGTCCCGGAGGAAAAGAAAACGTGACTGTGAAGCCATTAATAACAACGCTGCTGCGTGAGAACAAGTTCTCATTTTAGTGATTGGCATACCATGTACTGCAACAGTACCTGGTGAACGCAAGGTCCAAAAATGACAGGGGTTTTTGGGCAAGGCGCAAAGAACACTTACATGGGATTAGGAGGAAAGAGACAGCACCAACTGAGTGCTTCAGGCAGCATTTAAAAGACTGTATCACATAGCTTTGAGGAACGTGGCAACTGATTTCCTGCCAGGCATCCTGTGTGGACGACGAGTGTGTTTGCCTCTCTACAGCGGGTGAGAGCTACAGCTAAAAGCCCGCGCACGCTGTACGAATTGCATGTTCAGTCATGGGATGACTCCCAGAGTGAGAGAGCATCATTTCCCTGGAGGCAGGCAACTTGAAATCAAGCGGGATTGACAGCGCTACGCTCTCTGAGTGTATGTGACCATGAGTCATGCACCTCCAAAATCACGAGATCACCTAGATATCAAGGGAAAAAAAAATTATTTTTTCTTGAGCCTTCTGCTTTCTGGGTCTTTACAGGGCTATCCTTGATTTCAGGAATGATACAGGCCAGAAACGTTAAAAAAACAAATACACGAAAGCGTATAAATATATGACTTCATGTACAAACACATGACTTCAGTAAGGTAAAGCTCCAACAGTGATAAACTGCAAGAGCTAGCATCAGTGAACGAACAAATGCTGAGGTACAGAACAGGCAGAAAGAGAGTCATAAACCTGTTACCAGGGCTGTAACAATTTTCACAATGTATTACGTGATGATAAGATTAAAAAATTAGTGGTAGGACACAGACTATGAATTCTTTAGATATGAATACAGTAAGCTGATTTTTCTAGCTGCCACCATGATTTATAGCTTCTTCTTAATAACCATCTGAGTGAGTCACAGTTTCAAAGAACGTTTTTTGGTGTTGTTTTTTCTCTTTTTTTTAAAGAAAAGAGTGTTTTGATTCTTATCTAAGTGCTTCAAAGTTTCCTGGGTGAAAGGTGTGTTAAATTTAAACTTTTTAAAAGCACAGATAAAGTTCTTGCAATGTAGAAATCATTCCAAAAACGCGGCAGTCTCCAGAGGGCCACTTCAGCATACTGGCTGGTCTCTGCATCTGCAAGCGTTGGTTCACTTGTTGGCTTTTCAAAAGCTGATGAAAACTGAAGCTTGTACCAGACATGCAAGACCAGACAGCGCTCTCGCAGCTTTCACTCTTCAACCTCAGACACTGGGACTGCAACTTCTAAGCTGGCTGATAGCAGGGGTGAGAAGAGACCAGGGCCGCCACAGAGTTTATTGAGAAAAGGACTGCAACGAGGCAGATAGCTTGGGCAAGCAACATCAGGCAGTGGAAAACCCAGAGAGCAAACGGCTAAGTGGAGAAGGAGAAAAAAACCCCAAAACACAGGCCCTAAACAGTACTTATTTCTTCCACATACGTCTCTACTTTTTTGATTCAAGTACACAAGGTCCTTATTTGAAGAGCAAATATTTTATTTGGCACCTTGTTTTTAAAAAGGGAGATTTATATATGAATATAATTTTTAACTAGAAAACAGTTTAAACTAAAATTTTCAATGCATACAAAGCATTCGTTCATAAAGGTAAGTAACCTTTGCCTACAGTTCTCTTAATAGGTACAGTAAATTGTACTAAATTCTCACTCACCATAATCTCTACCAACTGAGCATACTATGAGAATGTTAACTAGTCAAGCAATGTGTACTAATTTTAACATTCACACTGGAAGACCTTCAAAAGAAAAAGTACCCAATCTGAAGCCAAGCCTAATGCATGGCAAATATTGCATGAGCAGGCTTACTGGATTTGGAAGTCAGCTCTGAGGCTGCAAGTCACTCTGAAGTAATAGTTTATCAAGCAATTTTGGAAAAAAATCTGGCTAATCAAGCATTTTTTGAAATACACATATGTCTAATCTGCATATTCATACTGAAAGTGAGCATATTCCCCAGCATATATCAGGGAAAGATAAAAGAACAGCTAGCAAACACCGTTGGGAACACCTTTTTTTACTCAAGTGCTGAAGAAGTCATTGTCAATAGGTTTGCAAAACACATATGATACTGTTATATGTGTCCTGATTTTGCTATTTAATTCTAGCCTTAGTGTATTAAAATGTCCAAAATTTGACCAACAGCAAAAGATGACCCACTTTCTAGCTGCAAAACCAAAAACAAACCATGAAAAAACAGAAAACAAAATACATTTTTGATCAAGAGGTGAGAAGAATTGCCAAAAAAAGTACCTGGAGGTTAAGGCTGGATAGTATGGCAAAGAAAGATGCTATTTCCAACAGGAATGTAAGTGCAGAGTTTTGCAGTCCCATGAGAGCAGCCTGTGCCAACAAGTTATTCTGGTTTTACATGCCTGTGCTTCCCACAGCCACCCTGTGCATCACATGATACATACACTGTAGCTGATTTAGAAATTTCAAAAGCCGTTTTAAAAACCCTTTTTCCTAGACCCTCTGCATGTATTTTAATTAACATTGCAGCTTTAATAAGAAAAAAAAATCAGACTAACTTCTGTTGACTGCTCTTAAAGAAGCGTATTTTAAAATATGTTGGATATTAAACAGAGAAAACTACAGTCACACAGAGTAGGGTCATGAACTTAATTTGGTATTTCACTCCTTTGCCACCATTTGTTATCCTTGCTGGAATGTAACAACAGGTGCTGTGGTATTAAATATGCAGCCTGTATATTTCAGCTGTTGGTCATTTCAGGGCTACATCAAGTTCCTCTGTATCTACCAGGTGTCCATGAACACTCAACAGTAATACTGCACAAATATTTTCACAGGAAATAAAAGTGTATACTAGATCATTCCTTCCGATTAAGCAAATGCAACACAGGTATTGTATTATTTGTCCAGCCTTAGAAACACGTACCAAACTGCAGCAAGCCAAGCTCCCTAAGCCAAGTGGCACTTCCAGTAAATTAATCTGGCCATTACAATTGAATGTTTTACCAAAAGTCAAAAGTTCAAAAAGAGGTCTCTAATTGCCATTACAACCATCCTGGCAAAAGGAATGTCTTCTCACAAAAAAAACTTAGCTGTAGGCACTGGACCTAGAGCATAACAGAAGAGCTTCTGGCTTGAATGCAGAATGAAAAGCACTGAGACCAGCAGCCCTGGGGAACTCTGATTGCATTGGAGAGACTTAAATTTGACATGGGGGCAAGGGGGGAAGTTAAGAGGAGGTTTAAGATACATGTGGCAAAAATACAATGAACTGGAAGGTCGAGACAAGATGGAAATCTGGCATGAAAGGAACAGGGAACTCAATTACAAGGACAAGGTAGCAACCCGGCTGTCAAAATGCAAAGGGCATGTATTTTGAATAGCATGTAAAGAAAGCCACAGCAGAGGCTTCAGAGAGTTCAAATGACAGAAAGGTTTGAGTGATCTTACAATGGCTTTGAAAGTATTAATAATGCTTTTCCTGTATTTCTAGTTCTGGTTCTCTGTTCTTCTCAACGTCGATCCGTACACCATCCTGTCTGTTTCTTGCAGACAGGATGGGAGTCCCTCAGTATCTCACTTTCAGTGTAATGTTGAGAAGGCTGGTTGCTAGCTTGCACTTTGTTTATATAAAATTAACTCTTGTGTCTTCCACCGTTTGCCCTGAGAAACTAAATGACACCTGCCCCACACACACATAATTTCATTTCTGTCTTTTCCTTTCTAAAGAAACTTCTGAGGCAATGAAGATTGCCACAGCTACAGGCCAGATACAGAAAGAAACAGTAGTGATTCCCAGGGCACTCAATTCTCAGGTATCTGGTTAGTATACCCTTTTTTCAATATCAACATTGAAATGCAGATCATAAAACACAAGAAAACATGCCATCTAAGAATTTTACTTATCACATACTGGCTGTTCTTTAGGCCTGGGACACTAGTGACACCCTTCATCTCTTTCACAGTTTTTAATTTTTCACTAGCTGTTTTCCTGTTTTATAGCACAAAGGATAAGTTTTCTGGCATTAAATGCATGGCTGTACATGGAATACATGTTTTGTCTACTCTTCTGCACCAATCATTCACTGTACCTTTGATTATGGAGGGCTACACTTGGTGGCCATAGTGGTCTTTTCCACTGCCACTGCTAACATGTGTTTCCCTTACTTTCCTCTTCCACAAGGAGCAAAATAAACCAACCCCTCAGTTTTAATTTTTTCTCCCAATATTTAGTAGCCACAGCCTGTTCCCTCTGTATCCATACTACAACTACCAAGACTTTTGTTCAAACTTCCACCCATGAAATCAATGCCTGAGAGTATTTTCTCTCCTTCATTCTCTTACTCCTTTACTGTCAGTTCAGAACAGGCTCCCCAAGACCCAAATGCACAGTCCATCTTTTGGAGGCTTTGCTTTGACTCCTGTGTGTTTCCACTTGGTTTGCTTTATTCCGGGCATCTCCAATTCAAAACCAATGCTCAAAACAGCTGAAAAAGTATGCAAAGTATTTCTGTATTTAACACTTACTGGGAAAAAAACCCCACCTTTAAAATCTTTGACTTAACAGAACCTAAACTCTCAAGCATAAACTAAGACTGTCAAAACACGGTCTACCTCCCCACGTATCTTAAGAGTTTGGTTTTGTTTTCATTAATGTAATTGAATCCTAGTAGAATATAAAGCATAAGAGAAAAATTAGGTCTTTAGTACTGTTAGCAGTATTATTGATCTTCTGTAAAATTAAATCTTCTGATTAAACATCATATGTGTGATGTTTTCTTTTATGTCAGGAAGCAGTATTATTTGGATACAGAACTTTGATACCTAGCAAAGCACTAGCAATCCTATTTATTTTTAAATGTTGCAAATATATTTGCTGACTAAAACCAGACAGTCTCCAGAGGTCCCTTTCAGCCTCAACTGTTCTGTGATTCTGTAAAACCTGCATCTATTTTGTAGTTCCACTCCTCAGGGCAAGGCGTAGTGGATTGAGTGCACTGTTTTTTACAGCTGTGGACTACCGTAGAATTTAAATGTCTGGCTTCTTTACTTTGCACTGGCATGAAATAGTACTTTTAAGTAGGCAATGTACAGCACTGATCAGCTATGAAGGGATATCCACTGCCAGGAAAGACTGTTGTAGCTTGAGATTTTCAGGATTATTACCCAAAAAGTAAGGAGTGAGTGTAAATTTGAACCCGGAGAAGGAAAGGCCTCAAGTGGTGATAATAAACACCATCAATCTAAATTTCAAATTAGTTAGATTACGTTTTTGCACTGAAATAAAAATGTCAGCAGTTTCCCTTTGCCTTACCCTGATACTGCTATCCCCTTCTCCCATATTGCATGGCATGACATAATGAGCCACAACACACTGAGCAACATCTAAATCCACCATAATTTATGTCTTTCAACTGATTATAATACCAACTGTTTGTTCAAAGAAAGGTTAGTTTAAACATACAACCAGGACAGTGATGTCTTGCATCACCGATTTCTAAATCTCTAATCCCCAGCATTGAGGACAAGGCTGTGAGCTTGGTGAAGACATCTTATCACAGATGCAGACACCAGAGCTGAACTTTATTCTTACCCCTTTCTGAAGCATCCACTATTTCTGTTCACAGCTGCTCAAATTCATGATTCATTGTTTCAAGTTCTTTGTTAGTTTCTGCAGTAAAGTCTAAGTCCCTATTTCTCAGTGAACATGTTAATATAAATGTTTTTAAGTTAACAAAAACATTCACTCATTTTCTCTTTCGCAAGTAGGAAAAAGTAGCCCTTGGAATCAGTAGCTGAAATATTCACCAGTGTCATTTACTTGCTTTTGCTAATATTAAACCAAATTTTTCTTCTTTACGTAAATAAAACTGTCTTTGCAGAATAGCTTGATAAAGTGGACATAGTAAAAGCAAAAACAGATCTCATGAAAGCTTTAAGTTTTAAAACAATGGAATTTCTGTATTTTTCAAAGTCAGTTTCCTACACACCTCAGTGAAGTTAATTAAGTGGAAGCTTGTCTGTGCATGCACTGATTCAGTGCTTTATTAATTCCTGTACAAAGTGAAATGTAAACATTTTGGGATCAAGATTTGAGGGTATCGCATTCTTAGAGGTCCACTGAAATCACAGGTCAGCTACCAATGCCTTAGAGAAACCTGCAAGTACTGACCTTCATAGATACATAAAATACGTCTGAGAATATGTCCCTGGATTTCAAATTACAAACTTTTCAAGGATAAACGCCCTCAAATAAATGAAATGCTAACTCCCACTTTACTGCAATTTATTCTTATTACTGTAAACTGCCAGCAGGAACAGGACTCTCTGCAGACACCCCAACATTTGTATATCATATGTCAAACAGAAATGTAGGTTTTCCCTATTGCTATGCAAAACAGGCTCTTTGCTTTTTCATTACTGATCTGTATAGTTACAAATATTGATACTGAATTCAACAAAAGGTAGGGAAAAACAAATTAGTTTATACAGCATGTATTCAATCCTCTACATTGCTTCTGCTGAAACAGATCTGTGGTGAAGATATTGGATCCCAAGTTCCCCAGACTGAACCTGCCACGCCGTGCAGAGGCGCGGGCTCTCTACTTCTCATTGCTAGCCAGGCAAGCACTAGAAATGAACCACAAAACAGAATTGTGACAGGGATGTGACGAAACTGAATCAAACCACACCCCGACCCAGGCAGGGAATCTTATGAAGAAAACCAAAATTTATGAGAAAACACCCCAAAGGATGAACGTAGAATGAAACTCTCAAAAGACAGGTTTCCCAGTTTCTCTCCTCCTCGCTCAACGCAAGACTGTGCCCAGCTGACAGCAGATTTAAGGCTTGTGCTTTTGCTGACGTTATGGTTAAAAGAACCCAGCTGCTGGCAGTTGCATTTGCATTGCTAATTCCACAGTGTATCCTGTTCAGTAGTCATGATGGAGATGTGTTCACAAAAGAAAAAGTGTGCACCTACCATTAAAAAACACAAGTAACTCAGCAAACCTACTGGTGCAGACAGAGAGAACACGAAAATCTGTAACTTCCGGATTTCCCACAGTACAAAAAAAAAAGTTAATATCAACCTGTATAAGGCTAACGTTCAGATTGGTGCTATTTATTAATGCAGAAACAGTCAGTTTAAACACTCAAATTTCTTAAAAAGCCATACACAGGAACTGTTACTACTAACAGTACTACTACTGGATACTACTGGATCTATGAAATATCTACCCAATAAGCAAACATGAAAAATTAATCCTTAAACACAAAAAAAAGTAATTTGGGGTTTAAAGTTATGAAATAGAAGAAACTATTTTTAGCCCACTACTTCTATTGAGTGTGATGTACTGAAAAAGAAAAACACAAGTTGTTGCATAAAGTAGCATAAAACCCAGCAGCTCTTCCACACCTCTTTATGAAATGCTTACCACATTATGTAATCTAATTGTAACAAAAAAATCAGTACAGAAGGTTGAAATAACACCTGCAATATAGTTTTAATTTGCTTTATTTATTACCCAAATGTGTTTACAGAGATTCTAAACGTCTGAGGAGAGAGGGGGGAGGGGAAGCAATTTGCTTCTCAAAAAGCTATTAAGAACCCTTATGAAACTGTCACATTTAACAGAAGATTTGACCAAATGATAAATCATTACTGATGAAAGGAATGATGTGTGCTTTTGCATAAAAGTTAGAAATTACGATTAGTACTTGAATGTTACATTTTCCTTATGTTATCCCTGGCACATGCATTACAAAATACTCATTATTCTTAGAAGCCATTCTTTTAGCCTGTTGCTATACTTGGAAATAATACTGATAAAGAATACAGCCTTTCCAAATGTAGGTGCAAGCCCTTTCCCTTACCCAGATACTTCTTTTGATTCTGCAGAGGTTCACTGACTTCTGCTCCCTGATCTCTAACCTCTGCCTCCTTTATGACAGCGCATAGTTTGCAAATTCCTCAAAGAAAATAACCTGAGGGTCTAAGAAGTACTATAATATAGCAAATGCTGTCATCAACAGATAAATGGAAGGCAGAAGGGGAAACTAAGCCTCCAGTACAACAATCAATTCTGTAAGATGGAAAAGACTGGTAGAATTTGAAAACAAAGTACTATGTTCCCATATGTGGAGTACTGTGTCCAGTTCTGGGCTCCCCAATATCTCTCCAAAAAACAAGCTGACAAACTGAAGCAAGTCTAGCAGACAGCCACTGAGATGGTTAGTGAGCTGGAGCACACAATACAGAGGACAGGCTGAGTGCGCTAGGTTTGTTCACCCTGAAGACTAATAATGGACCTAACCGATACATCTAACTTGTTACTGAATAGTTACAGAGAAGACAGAGCCAGGCTCTTTTTGAGGCTACACAGCAAAAGAGCAAGGGGCAACAGACACAAGCAGCAGCAAGGGGAATTCTCATTAGGAATGACCACCTTCATAGCAAGGGTGGTCAAATATTGTAATATGTTGCTAGAGAAGTTGCGGGACCACCACTGTTGAGGACACTATCAACTTGACTGGAAAAAGCCTAAGCAACCTCATCTAACTGAATTTGGATCTGACTTTAAAGCTGTCTCTGCCTCGAGTGGAAGGTTGTGCCCAATGACCTCCAGAAGTTCCCTGCAGCCTCAGTTAATCTATGATTCTCTCTATCAACCAGATACCTCAAGGGACTGTATCTTATTTGAAATTAAACATGTGAGTCTTGCAGTTTGCTATGGATTAAAAGATTTGATTGCATAAGTGTAATTATATTAATGGCATTTTCTTAAAGCAATCTAGCATTCAACCCAACAATCGCAACTAAATGATTAACCTGTTAAGAGCTTCAGTGATTCTCTGAAGTAACCTACCAGCTACAGCTAATGCTTATCCCCCGGCCTCTGCTCAAATTACCACCTAGCCTCCTCATCAGCTCCAACTGCACATGGGAGAGATTGCTAAATACGTGGGGTATGAAGTGTTCTGCAGAAGACAACTGGACTTCCATATGGACTTCCAAATGTGGTATACAACAAAAAACACCAGTTCAACCCATTCAATTCTGAGCCTGTAGAAGAAGCAACAAGAGTAGCCACATAATCCATTCAGAGATAGGTTTTCTTAAAGGTTACCCTGATTTGGCCAGGAAAATAAAATTTGGCCAGAGCTGCTTCCAGAATCTTACAGTTCAACAGCCTTAAGTCAATGCTTTTACCAAGAGATTCAAGTGCCCACATCTAGATGGAGCTGCAGCAGCTGTACTACAAACGACTGCAGTTGTATTCCTTTCCTCAAAGCCCTTTCTCAGTTTCCTATATCTTGCTTCATTAAACATACAATCCTCCAAACTCCATTTAAAAAATTTTGGTCTTCTGACTTGCCTGTGTACCCTGGTCTTATTTCCTCCAAATCTCCCATTGCTCCTTCTTCATTAAGGTGTTAGCTTCTTGCTTTTCCTTCCACCCCCCTATTTGCACCTCTCGCAATGCTTTCCCCATGCATATGTGATATAGTCTTACAGTGTCCAGTTAGTAATAATTCTTTCTAATTTCTCATAAGCTTACTTCCTTTTTTCATTCTTTCTTGTAATAAATGATCTATTTTGCCTTTTGCTTGTCCTTTTAATCTTGAATTCTAATAATCTATAGAAGGGATTACATGAAATGCCAAACTGTTAAGCATTGCTCTGATTTATAGAGCTGTGTACATGATATGTATGACCCAAATAATCTTTTAATTCTCTTCATCGGCAGTAGGCAAGTTACCTGTGGAATAAAAAAATCGTCCGGTTGACTAATCTAGATCTCTGACACACCCACTGGGGACAGATGATTCTTCCTGCTCCTGAACTGAACTTTTCAGATTACTCTCAACAAAAAGCCCTGTTTCACTGGCCTTAATGTTTTATGGAGATTGTTGATTTGACAAGGGAGGGCAGGCGAAGAGCAGGTGAAACAAAGGAAGCCCACATTTTGTAGGCTTCAGGGTGAGAGCAGGTGGGTCTAATATGTGGGGGCAGGTAATAATTGTCTGTGCTGCTTCCCTGTGGCTTCGTATGGAAAAATGAGCTTCACAAAAGAGAAGGGGACAATCTCAAACTTAGGCAGCTGTCAAAAGTGGACACTGAAACATCCCATTTCTGTTTAATCTTATGGTTTTTCATGCAGTTTATTCTAATTATAGAACCACAGAATCATTTAGGTTGGAAAACACCTTTAAGATAATATCGAGTCCAACCATAAACCTAACACTGCCAAGTCCCACTAAACCATGTCCCTAAGCGCCACATCAACACGTCTTTTAAATACCTCCAGGGATGGTGACTCAACCACTTCCCTGGGCAGCCTGTTCCAATGCATGTGTCCTTGTTTCAGCTGGGAT
>NW_008824284.1:280876-281315 GCF_000699105.1 Pygoscelis adeliae | reverse complement strand
ATTTAAAAGATGTGTAGATGTGGTGCTTAGGGACATGGTTTAGTGGTGGACTTGGCAGTGTTAGGTTAACAGTTGGACTTGATGATCTTAAAGGTCTTTTCCAACCTAAATGATTCTATGATTCTATGATTCTGGACTCCCATTGACATTTTGGATGGCAGAGGTGGCCTGTAGGAGCACAAGAGCAGACAATTTGTTATCTAAATGAACATGATTCTACCCTGGAAAACTTTCACACAATGAGAGGTGACTGCAAAATGTCAAAGCAAATCCATGACTACTTACAGGAGGGAGTACTGACTTCTCAAAACAGTGAGTGCTCTGTGATTTTATAACCCCTGTGTCTCTGTTCTGAGCTCTAAAAAGAACAAAACAGGTGAACTCATTCCTCAGTAATCTCATTTGGATTAAAAAATGCTAATTGTGTCTAAAAAAGCTC
>NW_008824284.1:255012-280861 GCF_000699105.1 Pygoscelis adeliae | reverse complement strand
AGAGAGATCTTTCTCCCATGATATGTGGTACTTAAAACTAAGTATGATAAAGGTGCAATGCAGGCTCTCACTGCTTCTGAGTTTGTAATACAATGTCCACTGTTTCATAGGCTATTACATTCACTCTGATATCTGTTATTATTTTACTTTTCCTTTGAGACATTAGATTTATCTCTTCTTGTTTTGTAAATATACAACATAAAACCTGTAGAATGAAGCTGAAGTTTTCTGAAGCTTTACATAAAATACTGTTTCCGTCTATTGAAGAAATACTATGTAAGGAATCCCTTAACACCACAACAATTTTAACCCATATTGGCATGTATTTAAAAAGGTATATTCATGATACATATTTTTAATATGACAGCATTAAGAACATTTTCTTCAGATCGCAGAAAGGAATGAAGTCAAGTAACAGCCTGAAACCATTTGTTACCTTCCTTGGTACATGACATGCCACCATGCAACACCAGATTGAAATTATGCCATGCAGTTAAATGCTATAGTCTTCTTCCTGACTTTACCATGCTCTTTGTTTCATCCAGGGCAAAAGTAACTATAACAAAATGTGCCAGCGTTATTTATATCATGACAGTTGTTGGAATCTGTAAGTGCAACACAGATTGATGCCACACACACACCAATGCACACACATACACATGCACACACACATATTTACCACAGCATTGTGGTATACAGATGAATACAAAGATTGTTCTAATGTTACTGAGCAGCATGACAGGAGAGAAAAAAATGTTTCACGTTACCATTCTAATACGGACCATGCAGAGGTCAAAGGCAGAAGCTGAAAAGCCCAGATACACTGCTGCATACCCCATATCCAGCAATTAGTACAAAATACAGTGAAGTAATAATTGTCTTCTAGCAATGTCTTTTCACTACCAGTTCCTGCTAAAAAACATAAGATTTGACTTGAGGTCAAAGACTCTACCTTTATTCAATTAATTATAAAAAAGAAAATCTTCAGGAGTTAGCCATTCAAAATTGACCTTGATTTTGGGTTTCACTGTAACAATGGGTATAGTTCATTTTTACAGTAGTAAAACCTATGGTCTTTGATCTCGTTATGCAGATTTTTAAAAATAATCCATATTTACCCATTAAATCTACTTCTTAGACATCCCAGTGTTCTCCAGATACTACAATTCACTTGTATAAAGTAGCTGGAAGTGAAGTATTGCTCACTTCAGCATCAGAACATCTGTGCCCTCAACCCTCCTTTTGCTTGAGGCTGATCTTCCAACACATGGTCCGAGAGTCATACCTGGAAGCTGCAACTGAATTTCAGAGCTCCTTGTATATCCTTTCACTCACTCCTGGCCAGTGACGCTTCCCTGGCCACCTGAGCATCTCTGCTTTAAGGAAAATAGCACAGTTCTGCCTTTGCTTACAAACAACATTAAAATAACATTTTTCCTGTAGCCTTCTCCTCCTTTCACTTTTTAACAGGTAGCAGATTAACCACTATGCTTTCATCGCTAGCTTTGGCCTTGACATGTACAGAATTTGTTAAAATAACTATTTTATAATTGTCCAAATGTACCCTCTACCCTTTCCATAATCAGTCACAGACCTTTACCTACTAATTTCCTGGCTGGGCCTCGTAATTTGTTGGTAAGTCAGAAAGTGACATTCAGTCTTGCACCTAAAGGAAAAATCAACCACCCTCCTGCTTTGGTAAACAACTTAAAAGATTATATATCCTCAGTGTCAAAAGCATGAACCCCAAATTCAATTTGAATTTGTGAAGCATCAATTTTCTTTATGGAACAAACAGAGTTTCATGATGAATCAGAGCTAGTTAGTTGAAAGACTCTGAATGCCTATTTTATGCCACATACACTGGACCACTATGAATCCACAGGTATTTGAATGTATTTTTCAGTATTTTGATCAGTGATCTTTCATGCCATGTTCAATCAGACTAGGCAAAGTAGTGTAAAAGCTGCAGTTCTACATACTCACCTGTTAATCCCAGTCTTTATTCACATACACACTAAACCCCCTTTTCTCATGCATCTTCTAAATTATTCGTTTACAGATGGGAGTGTATTACCAGGAATACATTTACAGACCAACTGAAAAACCTTCTCAGTGATATCTGTACCTTATCTACCCACAATGGCTACTATTTTTATTTTCCATTCTAACCAGTTAAAATCACAGGACAGCAAAACCCAAATATTTTCCCAGCTAAAAATAACTAACCAAAAAGCTACCCTTTCTTTCCTGTCTCAGCCACCTGCTCCAAATGCTTTTTTCAGCATGAAGATCCTGGCATCTCGAATTGTTTCAAAAGAAATGCACAGAAAAGCAAAAATACTTTCAGAGCATTTTAAGAATTTGAGTCATCTAAGAAAGTAAGAGGTTTCTTTAAACAAGAAAATCTACATTTCAAATATATCCAACTTGGTAAAATTGTCTGGAGCTTCCTGTGTGTAAGCCAGAGGATCTTTCATGCTGTGGCATGCATGCTGATCTCTCCTGCTGTAAAACTGAGGGAGAAAGCTCACATTGCCATATTCTTATTCACATATTCTCTTTTTCAAACAGTTTCTATAGAGAAATATTTTTTTCAGTTCTGCTTTTCAGTAAATCTGCCCTACAGAAGCTTCCTGGAAAAAAAGAAAAGCTGCCTTTTAGTTCATCTGTTCATTCGACAAGAAAGAAGAAAAAGAAAACAGAGAGCATCGTTGTAATTCTTGTCAAAACATAGACTATCGTGCTTCATTACTAAGCAGGTTCTATCAGCGTTATTAGCATTAAGTTTGATTCAGTCCAACATGACTTTTCTGCAAATCAACAAAATACTCTTTTAAGCAAGTAAGCAGGTAGAGGTGCCTGGTAATGTTATTCTTCAACTGGGAGAAGCTGTATAGAGTGTGAGGGGAAAACCATCCGGAATATTCTGAAGACTTCTTGTTTTCACCAACTACAAAATGCTTAGGTTGCCTTACTCCTTGCTTATCTGTTATGGTTTTTTTAATTCTTTTTCTGAGCCATACTGGATCTCTGTAAGTTTGAGTCTCCCTAAGGGCTATTTGTAACTATGAAACATCCATTCTGTTCTAAGAAATCCAATGTATAACCCCACTACTGCCCTATTCCCTCTTCTGTATAAATGCTCTTTTGTATATAGGCACTTTCAGGAAATTGCCCTCCTCCTCCCCCGCTTGCTCCCTACTGTCCTACTCTGGCTCCCACCCCCTCCCAATCAACACTAGTGAGTAATTGTATTTTTGTTGGAGCACTTCCAGCTCCTCCACACGTTCCACTCTAGGAGCAGTAAATGAAACCCTGTAGCTCTGGCACACTCCTGAGCTTTTAACACACGCACACCGCATGCATGCACGCTCATTCAGACAGGGAAGTAAGCGGCAGCAAGCTTAATCCCAAAATAATGACCTTTCACTTCTCCCCCATGCAACTTCCTCTTCTGCTGAAAAATACAGTCCTTCCAAATCCAAAAATTCTTCCTCTTTCGATATTCTACTACTAGTGTTTTGAAACACCGTTTCTTCCACTTATCGGTATTTCACGTGCAAGTAAATTACCATTGCCAAGACAGATACCCTGGGTGCCCACGCTTCAGTCATTTCATATCCAGCGAAATCGACAGGACTTCTGATGATTTTGCCAAGGCATTTTCCCCTCCCCTTTCAATACCCGAAAGCTAAAGCAAGCAGAAACTCTCCTCCACGCTCACAAAAGCGGCGCTGGCGATGGTGAGCATGCACGCTTCCTCTCCTGTGAAAACAGTTAAAAACCGTACCTTCCTTGGGTTCATCAGCCTCCGAACTCATGGTCTCATCAGCCTGTACAAATGTTAAATATCAATAACCAGTATCACAGCCTGAAGAAAAAAGAACAGAAAAAAAAAAAAAAAAAAAAAAAAGGGGGGGGGGGAGAGGGCTGGGATTTTAAGGGGAAAAGTCTGTGAATTCAGCAAATCACAACTAAGCTACTTGAAAAGGATCCCGCCCCTTTCTCAGCTGCCCACCAGCGACTGTCTGGAAAACCAGCACCTTCACAGAAACCCGTACTTTACTCGCCAGCATTCGCCGTTTATGCATTTTATTCTCCCCAGTCTGTGGGAAGGGTGGAGTTTCACTTGTTGCAGCTTGCCAACGTGGTATGAGAAAGCAAGCAGGGGAGACCAAAAAAGCTTTGAGCGTGGAGCCGTGTCTGATTGCGGTAACTGACAATCAGATCAGGGATCTCTTAACTTGCAGGAAAATCTAATTTAAATCAATTATTTTTTAAGCCTAAATTGTAGATTTCAACACTGGTTACTATCTGGAATTAGTTCTGTAGCCTCCGTAATTACACTGACTAATGCAGGATGACTAAATACATGCTTAAAGGATGAGAAGCAGCAGCTCTCTTTATGGTGGTTTAAGCTAAATAATTATTTTTTTCTTTCACTCATGCTCAGTGCATGGTGCCATCTACCCTGAAAGGAGTAATTCACCTTTCCTTCTTAGAAAAACTATCTGATTTCTTTGTGCTACAGACCCCCCTGCATCCTAGAAAAGATCACAGCAGGAGAACATGGGTCTTTTGCAGCCACCCCCCAACTCGCCATGCGTCATAGGCGCCTTTGGAGAAAAATCAGGGGGAATTACTTGGAAGCCCATTTTCCAATTGGCACAGCCTCCAGTAAAATCACCATCAAAAGGAACCATCCTTTCCTACTTATTCATTTGATATATTTTTAGCACAGCGAACAGGATAAAACCTCAGTGGAAACGTGTCTGCTCAGACAAAAGGAGAGGCGTGATCTCTCAGGAGAAGTCTTGATGGCGCTGCCAGCTCTGACGTGCAACCAAATTGCCACCTACTTCCCCCTCACAGGCGCATGCCTGAAGGGTTGTCAGGGTCTTCGTGGAAGTAACAGCTACTAACTGTTAGCGAGCGCGTGTGTTACTGGAGTCAAGTGGAAATAAGTGTATTCCAAGATGAGGTCAGAAAGCACCGAAGCTTTTTTTGAGTGATTTTATTCATGATAAGGACTGTCCTTTGCCATGTACTTCTCCCATGCCTAAGACAGACAGATCTCATTTTAGTTAAAGGCTCTTGGTGACACTGGCAATTTTTTATTTTGCAATACGCACAACTCCATAGGTCCCTGAAGGACATTCCTCGAGAAGCTAGCTGTCTTCTTCAGGCCTCATCGACTCCTGCAGTGTGGCAAAGCACAGCAGCTGCATCCTTCAAAGCACAGAGAATGAAAGCAAATATTTCCCTAAGCAGTATCACAGAAGAAAAAGTAATTACAACACTGGACTAGCTAAATGGGCCACATTTTCAAGTTAAAAAAAAAAAAAAATTAAAAATTACTGGTTTGGGGTAATTACTGTTTAGTAGATTGAAACCACTCAAAAAACCCCACACAGAATAGAGGAGGAACAGGAAGAAACATAGTGTTAGTCAAGATGAACTGCAATAGCCTTTGGTGTCCTTTAATCAGAGGGAGTGGTGGTAGAGAGATAAAATAGCCAGAATATAAGCCAGTATCAAGAGCCCTGCGTGAACAGATTTACACAATAGATGGATGCCTTTTGTTATTTTAGATGACAGACGGACACAGAGAGTTAGTGAGCCTTGTGGTTAAACATCAGCAAGTTCTGCAAATTAAGATTTCTCAAACCTCAGAAACTTCAGACCTCTCTGGACAGATAACAAAAACCTGATGATTTTGTTTTGTGTATTCCCTACAGAGTAAAGATTGCATCTCCTCACTCAGCCCTGTTCCTCTTGTGTACAGGGTCTCAATTCAGACTCCAGAAACGGGTTTTTTATGTTTCCTTTTGGTTGTTATGCTTCTTAAAAACACATGCATTGGCTGAAAAGACCCCAACCAGACCAAAGAATGTTTAAGTAGGTAATTTTCTGATCTTAGGTTAAGCAGCGACTTGTAATGGCATTTGATCATGAGGACATTGTCACCTTCTTCAGAGTCTGCACCCAATGAACTCCAATAATTTTACTTAGAAGGCCAGTAAAAGTAACGGAATAAAAATTGAACAGCTTCCATGGACAACACTGGAGCCCTGGTAAGCAATGACACTACCTCACCTGCAGGGAAGAGCCAGTTATCAAAGCATCCAGACTGATTTTTGGATCCCATGATGAGTAAACTGCCTGGAAGCTTAAAAACCCCCTCTTTAATTGTAAACTGTGCATGTGATATGGAGTAGGAAGGACAAAACAAAGAATAACAAAAACTCTAAAAATAGAATCAGTAGATACAGCTAAATTTCATAGGGCAGATTCTCTTAGGGAAAAGGAAAGTAACTTACTAAAATGAAGGGCTTAAAACCCACCACACATTTGGACAGACGCTGTCTCAGAGGGAAGGCCAGAATTTCCAGAGGAAAATTAAATCTTTTGTGTGGCGTACACAAAAAAAATGGGTTTACATACTAAGTTTCAGTGGCTAAAAGTCTAAAAGCCACAAAGCTGGATAAGACCAGGGGGTACAGTGAAGTACGGTCCATTGCACCCCTCTCTGCCAAAACAAAAAACTTCTGGTTTTACTTTACAAAAAAATTGTTTTGTTTTGTTTTTTAGCTTATTGTTTGTAAATTGTCCTCATTTCTGCTAACACTAAGGCAGGGTTACCACAGAAAGAACAGGCTGTAGCCAGGCCTTGGCTCACTGCAGCAATATGCAGGGCATTGTGAAAGGATGGGTAGCTCTGTCAGCACATCCCCAGCCCAGCTCAAAATCTTGCTCGTGTTTTGTGTCTCAATGCAGACTGAGACAGCTCTGTTTACAGAAGCATTTTCTTATTAGATACACAGGTGGCAAATCCTATTACGTCTTTTATAAATATTTAAATAAATAATAAAAATCATAGTAGCCCCAAAATGGTGCTAAAATTACTGCCAAGAAGATTCTGAAGCTCAGTGCTGAAATGTCAAAAAAGCCTGTAATGTTTTGGTTCACAAAAAAAGAGGATGCAGCACTACTACATAAAAAGTATCAGGAAGAAGCTTTCAAGAGGAGGCAGCTGCCATGGAAGCAAGAATAAATATCCTACTACAAAAAACCCTGCACAGCCCTAGAACAGTTCTAGAGAAGGAAGTGGTAATGTAACACTTCAGACATTACATATTCATGGGTTTTAAAAAAAAAAAAATCTCCCCATGTTTGGTTAACATAATTAAAGTTGTCTGGTGATAATTTCTGCTCTTCCAGAATGTCACGTTCAATGGATTGCAAATCTTTAAAAAATAAAAATAATGTCCATGCCCAACTTCAGCTCCTTGCTACAGACGACAGCCACCAATCATTTTCTCTTTTTAAGCCAACTGCATGTCTTTTGCTGACTCTAAATGCACCGGGTTATTTGAAGCCGCATGACAGAACTCTGATGGTGGCTGAGGAAATCTGGGTTTCCCACCCTATTCCCAACTGTGAGACAAAAGAAAGACATGTACAAGTACCCTGAAAGATCATAATACACATAACTGCAGGTATGGTTTCTTTATGCTATGCCATTAGCCGTGCTGCAGAGATTTTCTTTCCCATGAATTAGCAAGGATGGAGAATGTTGTGTGGATCAATGATGAGAAAGTAAAAGTGTTGCACTACACTGTCCCATGTAAGACTGTATAATTAAACAAAGTACTGGCTTGCACAGTACTACTACAAACAAAGCTTTTCAACCAGCTGTTTTCACAGAGTAAACACAAACACACCATACTTAAATGTGTAACCTAGGGATTACGTAAACTTTGCCATTTAGCAATCACGCAGTAATATAAGGAAAGCTTATGCCATCTCTCTTCTGTAGCCCCAACAAGTTGTACCTATTTCTGATACAAGGGGTTTAGGTTGACAAATTTTCAACTTCTGACACTCTTCAGTGGGTGTGGATTACAGGCACATAATGCAAGTTTTCACACAGGACAAGGATACTGTCCTGAAGCACTCACATGTATTTTTTCTTCATGTGTTTCACTTGCAAAATGAAATGAGAAACGATGTGATATACCTATCACTGTAAATGCATTTCACGAATTCTCAAATATTTGAGTTTTTCTCAAAGTAATGTTCTGAAAGGGAATGAGATGTAAGATTGTTATATTTCAAGATCTCCCAAGCAGAAGTAAGTGCAGCAGGTCTTGTCTGTGCACACATTTATGGAATCTCCAAACATGCTGCCCTATCAGAAGGGCAACAAGACATTTTATACAGTATCTCAGAAAAAAGGTACAAGAAAATAGTTCATGGAAAAAAGAGGACAAATTGTTAAATTCCAAAGCCTGGAAGCCACACTGAGATATCATTAGGAAATTAACTGTAGCTACCTCTTCTGCAAGTGATGCCTTGTTAACTTGTAGGTTTTACCAGAAAGATCTTTTTATAGAAGTTACTGATTAAGTAAGCAAAGACAACATAGAAGTGTGCCCTCGACTTGCTCCACTGGTCCTTTTCTGCATCTCTTCTGGAAAAACTACAATCTTTTTCCAGGCAGACAGATCATAACTGCACTGAGTTTCAAGATGCACAGGTTTATAAACAGGTGACATTTTTGTTTTCTAGCCCTTCCCTAGTAGTTTAGACTGGTGGATGAGCTCTTCGGCATCCCTACAGAGCACCGAGATCTTGCAGCACAAAGTGAGGAGCTGCTGCCTCCTCCAGCACTGCCCATCTCCTAGGATGCAGAAATCCACATGCCAGGCATCCTCCCAGGTGCCAAACAGTGCAGCCCTGACCTGCTGTCTGGGCCTTTTACTGCTGCCACACACAGACATCATGTGCACCATGATGAAGGTGCACATGGACGCACGATGGTGCACAGGGAGAGGAAACTTGTGGAGGGAGGGGCACAGAGTCACAGAAAAAGGTAAAATTTCAGGTTTTTTGCATTGAATCTAGGTTGTTCTGCTTTCAGTTATGCACTTAAACAGTTACACACAGACATTCAAATTAGCAAACCAAGAAGCTATTTTAAAGTTATTTCCTAACCCAGAGGTAGAGCAACACCATCTGTAATTGTGTTACTTCCATTATTGCAAAAGAGTGCAATATGCAGTCTGTGTAGTGTAAGTGCAGCAAAACCAAATTCCAACTCTTATGCAATTTTGTTAATTCTGGGTTTAGTAATATTTTACAATAAAAAGAGGACTTTTGATTAGCTGTGTGATTTTAATAGCACTGTTTATACAGTTCTGTAACTAAAAGGATTAGGTAGAATAGCCCATCTGTTGTTGCTGTAGCCAGACTTTACTCCTGATTTCTATTTGGTTTATTATCTTCTGCCATAAAACACACATATGTCAAGATAATCTACACAGTGCTTAGGTTTTGATTGATGTCAGAAATACTGTTTTCAGCATACAGCATTCAGTGTTTTCGTATAACAGCACAACTCTAACATCTCAGTTATCTACAGTGCAGAATTTTTAAGCAATTTGTCTTCACGCACATAAACCACACACCAGGTACAGTTTTCATCTCAGGAAAATTCAGTCCACTGAAAGCTAGAGAGGCAAAATAAATCAAAACATTAGCAGGTTGATCTATAAGCCAGATCTGAAAAATATGGGTACTCCTGGTTTTGGCCTGATCGTCACTGCTTGCTATTCCTTATCGTTAACTTGTTTTTTCCTGTTTGCACAACAGACTTCAGACCAATTCAGACGATAATGCTTGTCACACTTGTTGAAGCACTCACAATACTTCCACCTATTGGGCAGACCCATGATGATACTCTGGTGTATGTTTCTACCATGTGGTTAACGAATTATAAAAAGTCCAGCCCCCAAGGGATCAGGTGATCCCTCAACAGCTTCTGCACCATGCTTGGCATCCAGCACTTCATCCTATTCTGCCCCCCTCCCCTGTGCTGTCCTCCTCGCCTATTTCTATACTACATCCATTCTCCACCCTGCTAGTGGTTTATTGAGGCCTGTCCATTCTTTCATTTCTAAATGGCAAGAACAATATATGTCAAATCTAATGTTGTACGAACCCACACCACACTGCTGGTGTGGCCTTCAGTCAAAGTAAGCAAAACCTAGGGCTTCACCATACAGTAAGCTGTACAAAAGTATGTCTAAAGACCTCCTTTCTGATAATGAACTGGCAGAATAAGCAGCAGTACGGGGTGACAAATGGGTTCACAACGAGCCCACCAAGTCAGGGATAGGAAGAAGCAGCACGTAGGGGACAGATCCTGGTTTCCATATGGATGCAGTAAATCTTGCCTTACAGAGGCTCCTCACCTCAGCTCTTCTCCCCCAGACAGAAAACGGACAGAGAGAGGGTAGGAAGATACATGCACAAAAAGCTTCATGAAGTTGAACCTGCTTAATATTGAACGTAACTTTGCTATGAAATTTGAAAGTCCCATTAGTCTCATCTGTACAGTTTACAATGGCCATCTGTGCAATACCCACAATCACATCTATGTAGAATCATAGAATCATTAAGGTTGGAAGAGACCTCTAAGATCATCGAGTCCAACTGTCAACCCAACACCACTATGCCCACTAAACCATGTCCCTTATATATTTAGTATATAAAATGCTACAGAAGATAATCGTTCCGTATTATATTTTTCATATTATAGTCACATTTTTAAGAATGGTGTCCAAGAAAGTTTAAGTTTTTAGTAGAAGACATTGTTTAAGAAGTTCTAGCATACAATTTACAGAAGCTCTACATATACATATTACAGTTTACTACAGAAAACTATTTTCAGTGCTGACAGCCTGAGAAGACAACATAATAGTAACTGCCTTGCAAACTGTCAAGACTACTGTGCAGTGTGCGTATTCCAAACCTGTGTCCCTGTTACGAACATGCTGAGATTGTTGATTTCCAAAGAGCAACAACAGTTGTTTTTAAGCTGCTGTTGCCCCTACTCAAAAGCTCTGTGGTTCAGAGGTGAGGAAACGATTTCACTTAGCCTCAAAACGCAGCTTTCTTCATAAGCTTTATCTGCATCTCCCACCAATTGTCGTATGTTTCAGCCACAGCACAGCCTCAGCACAGGTCTGGGACGCTGCCTTAGGTTGATCCCCACCTTTCGGCCTCACAATGAGCATCATTTGTCACAGAACAGCACACACTGCTGGGCTACGAGACTGTTCTCAGCTCAGAATGGGTTTCACTGGGTTTCCTTTTTTCTTTCAAAACAACTCTGCAAATTCACACACAGAACAACACAGTGACTTCTGAGATATGAACTCTGACGTAATTTTGTTGCCTTGACTGTAGGTATCACGTTGTACAAAACCACTAATAATAACAATGGTTTTATTGTAGCCACATAGATACCATGCACTGAGGCGCACTTATTTATCCAGCAGTTACTGAAGACAAGGTTTCAATGCAGCGGCAAGTATAAAACAATTTCTCAAGAGCAAACATGCCAAATAACATTCAATGACTTGGTTGCTATCCACAAATAGGTGATGATCAATGATGGCTGCTGAACATTCAGGAGTTCTTCAAGCACGTGACAGAAGTTAAAGACAGATAGTCAGGGTTAGCTGTCTTTTGAGGGCCTTGCACCAAGAACTGCAACAGGTGCTGATACAGCCTTATAGCAGTGTTTCTCCAGATACCAAAAATTTCACTCATTATTTTAATTTTTCCTTTAAAATGAGCACACACAGATTGCTACTGTCAACACAGCTATGCCAAGCAAAAGGCAGCATTGAAGAGAATGAGACAGTGACAAAGAGACCCACGTGAACAGAGGTAGGAAGGTTCAATCCTCCAGTTTGGTAAAGAATACAGCAGATCCGAGCTGGTTTTGTCACACAGAAAAATAAGCTTCCCAGCAGTAGTTTATGATAAAATACTTATTAAATGGTTGTGTTATTATATGACATTGCAGCCTTTGCAAAAACGAAAGAAAGGTCTAAGAAGAAATCTGAGGGGCAGAACGCCAAAAACATAAACATGAAAAAACCCTGCAACAGAAACAGAAATCACACAAAAGCGTCACAGATTCCCCAGATGAGTGGGGAGTCAACGTGCTACACAGAGACTGACAGCGTCACCACAGGCCATGAGAAGAGATACTTACACCCAATCCGCTCTCAGCAAGGCATAAGAAAAGAGGTGTTGCCAGATACTTATGCATCAAAACACAGTGCTGGCACAATTTTAATTGAAAAGAGATATTTTAATTAAAAACAGAAAATCTAATCCACATAGCCAGAAGTCAAAAAGAGCTTGAAAACAAAGTGCCTGAACTAGTGTTAAATACAGTATGTTTTAAACAGTGCTACTGCAGTGTATGGCTAATAAGGTGATTTTTTCTTTTTTTTTTTAAAGGTATGGCAGTGATGCTGATAGAACAGAAAATTGAATACTACCTTAAAAAAGGAAGGTTTTTGTTTGCATAAAAGCAGTGTACATATGGGAAAACACATGTGTCTCAGTTTGCGAGGGCTGTGTTCCAGTCCCAAGCAAACGATCCAAGTGTTTTGCTAATGTGTAACAATCAAACTATGCCCTTTTTCTTTTAGACGCCAAAGCCATTAATCATGCAAACAGTCAAAACACCACTTGCATATCAAATGCAATCTTATCTAGATAAAATTTCAAATCAAACAAAACTAAGAAATACCAAGCTATGAGAATAATCTCCTTTTAGTTCAAATTTAATTAAAAGAGATTAAAAGAGGGATTTAAATGGATATTAAACCTAAGCAGAGTTTGCTCTTTAAAAATTCAGTTTAGCTATAGTTTACATTCACAAGCCAGATATACCTAATTATGTGGTGTTCATTCAAAGAACCATATTGATTTCTGCATGTTCCAAATCGGTTTTAAATCAGTTTATTATTCACTTAAAGCTTAAACTTTAGGAAAAGTTTAAACTTTGGAACTTAAACTCTGGAAAAGTACTTCCAAGAACTGGATTTCTTTTGGGAAAATATTAATGAAGACTACGCTGAACAAGTGCTGAAAAGTCAGTTCCCAATACCCAAACAAACTTAAGAACTCACCACTTACTGCAGCCTTAGAGGGAAGATTTTCAGGACTTGCTTCTCCTGGCCTATGGTGACATTTTTGTAACTAAAGCACACTTGGGAGATCAGCAGTTTCGGCTGGCCCAAGTGCTGCTAAGGCTTGGGGAGTCAAGCTGCTACAGGCTGACTGCCTAACAGAGCAGCAGCATCTCCCTCCTCTTCTTTTCTACCTACCATGCCGGCATAGGCATGTGGTGTCCACTTAAGGAAGATCCCAGTTATAGCTAACCTTTAATATTAATTTTTTGGCTAGGAGAATTTTAACCTAAAATAGCTCTCTGATCCTTTTTTTTTTTTAAATATCTAATAAATGAATTACAGCTAAAAGTAAGTCTTTCTCTCAAAAAAGAAGGGCTTGGATGATTTGTACTCTAGTTATGACAACTGAAAATCCATACTGTGCTCATTTTTCCCTGTATTCAGCAGGCTTATGCTAGTGAGCAACATAAGCAAATTCCAGGTGTAAACTCTGTTCAGTATTTTAGCATTACATTAAAACCTCAATGTTGGATTTTTATTGATTGCTGTGAGTTCCAATTAAAAAAAAAAGAATCTGAATTTTTGCTGGAGCCCAAATGAGTTTATTTAGTAGAAGCGTGTCTAACCTTTCAAGTATTTTATATACTTTACAGGAAATTCATCCTTCAGCTCTTAGAATGCTTTAGCAACAATAACAACAGAGTTTGCACTCTGGGGCTAGGCCAAACTGAATACCACTTCACAGGGTTACTGCAAGACTTTCATGAACGATTTCAAGTATTCCGTTTCAAAAAGAAGAAAAAAAAAAAAAAAAGACGTGGATAACAAGATCTGAACAAGACTTTCTAGTCTTTTTCCTCAACATCTCGTTTGCTGAAAGCTGAATTATGGTACATGCTTAAGATGATTTACTGTTCAGGTGGCTGGTCTGTCACAGCTGTGCTACTGCAATTCTTCCTAAAGGCTGAGGACTTTACAGTGTGTTTCCAAAATCTGAGTCTTAGTATGGACAACGGTTAGTATCTTTGTCCACTTTAGAAAATAAATGGAGCAAGAAAAAGAATAAAAACTACCACGGATTCTGCCACTGTTGGCGCACAAGGCATGGAGCACTTTTATCAGAAGTCCCACATAACAAACTTTTGAGCGTTGCACAGAGGTAAAGCCTCAAAAGAGACCCACCCACTCTCCCCTGCGCATACCACATCTCAGTCGTGACATCTGTCAGCGACAGATGTAGGTCACAGAGCATTTGTTGCTGGTTTTGGCCAATGCCACGAGGTGGCAACAGCGCCCTGAGAAAAAAAATGCAGGTCTTCAGGATAGTGTTTTTTACTCCGGTCTAGGGAACAGAGCAGGACCAGCAGCAAAGGGCAAAAAAAGTCGAACGGCTTTACATACAGCCGGCATTAACATTTCATATTGCAACTCACACAAAAAGGTTGAAATTGTGCTTCGTCTGTATGTGCTGGAATGGAAAATCTGGAGAACTAAACACTTCTGACATGGTGGCCGTTGCCTGACATTGGTCATCAACACACCAGGCAGCAGCAGAAAACGTCTATCAATTTTTCCAACCCAAATCCCAGATACGTTTGAAAAAAGACTTAAATCTGTCTAGAGGACGCTTATATTAAGACAGCAATATAACAGATGATACAGTGGTAACAACTTGGCTCCATGAATTTAAAACCATACTAAAATTTCAAGTATCGCTTCAAGGCATGGATACAACTGTGCTGCTTGTGATGCTCATCCCTTGCCCCCAATTTCTGCCTGCAGTGACTCAATTCAGCCCTGCTCTGCCTGTATGTTTTTCCCTTCCCTATCCTACCATTGCCTTTCCAGAAATGGGATAATGCAACCTTTCCCCCCCGCCCCCGGAAGGGGAGGTTTTGAGATACCTATAACTCGCCTTCCCAGCTCCAAAGTCAGTGCCAGCCTTTCCTCTCACCAGACATGCAGGATTGTTTCACGTGCGGAGGCAGTGGATATATCAGGGGGATAGTGGATAATTCAGGGGAACAGTGGATGAAAGAGGGGTCTGGACTGGAGTAGGTCTGCCCCATTTCAGGAATTCAAATAGGAGAACGGGGACTCTTCACGCTGTAGTCACCTCTGTGAAGAAGAGGTCACGCTGAAAGAGGTCCTAGGTCCCCAGCAAGGTACAGATGGGGTGAAAGAGCAGTGGGGAGGTTGGTGTGGGAAGGGAGAGATGAGCCCCAGCCCTCATCTAATCATCGGGAATCCTGATGGCCTCTCACCTGATGGGTAGCAGTGATATGAGGTCCAACGCCAGGAAGTCACAAATATCGCTACTATGCAGAATTAAAATGCCCATCATAACAAAGGAATGTCATGGATAAAGACTGCACATACAACCTTCACTAAGCCTGGAAAACATCCCCAAGCGTTACAGTTTTCTTTGTGTCACTTCTGGCAAAAGACAAAGTCTCAGTAATTCTGTGAGAATTCAAAAATTCAGAAGAATTTTTTCTTTTGAAAATTAAGAGCAACTCAAATGGTGGAGAAAAGGTGGTTTACCTAAAATTAGATAATAGTAGTCATTTCTGTGTACACTGTAAAACTGCTAGTATCTGGGGACCAGCCCCCCATAATCTCCCCCTTCCCCTCCCCTCCCGGATATTAGTCACTTTCACTTTTTCTGCATGTCAATTAAAACCTTAGCAGACATTTTTAAAAAATGCAGTTAATTTATAGTAACAGAGATGCAATAAGACGAATTAGGATATTCTAGTTTAATCAGTGTTGGGTAAAGACACCTGCCTATCATGTTTTCATAAGTCTAAGAAAATAAAACAAATACTAAATCTATGTTTTCTACTTCCTGGTTGCCTTAAAGCATTTCATCCTAAATGTATGTACAAATGCATTCACATTCCTCATGAAAAAAGCTGAGGCAGGGATTGCCACCACTTAAAACATTCCCGTTACCCTAAACAATGCTATCTAAGCAGGTAAGGTTTTCCCCAACATCCTGATCCACATTTTAAGCCAATGTAGAGTTATCAAATTTTTCATCTCTGTAAGTGAAATTGGCAAAATAAATCTCCATTTTTCATCAAATACCAGACATGACATGCTTGTCTTAACTGTGAAACTAAAAGAATGGTACCAAAGAACACATTAACTGAAAGCAGTAAAGCATCATCTATTCAGCAGAAAGCTCATTATGTTCACTTGGCTATACAGCTGTTCCGTTCAAATTGGATTTTTATATCCAAACAAGCTTACTTGATCTCAGCACAGTTGACTGCAGGTAGAAAACAGTAGCAAGTCCAGTCGATGAACTGAAAAGCAGAGGTGAAATGTAGCATTATGAGGCCAGGCTACAAATATATTGACTCAAAGCTAATGCAATGCCTTCCCAAAACAGAACATTCTAACACCTACGTAACACAACTTATTTTTAACATCAGGAAAAAGCCAGCAGAAGCTTACCTGACAGTAAACAGTGAACATGTTTGGGCAACATAATACTAAAGCCATCATGTTTCCCCATTTCCTGAGAGTTTGGTTTCACAATCCTCTGTGGTTTTTACTCCACAGTTTATACTGTAAAGGCAGACTGACCTTCAAGATTGTGACCAATTCAGGACAGCTCTTCAACAGTCGCTGCGCAAATAATCTAATTTGTTTTAAAAAAATTCCTATGGAATTTAAACACGGCAGACTCCCCATGTAGATACCTGGAAATCTAGAAGTACATCAGTTTATCAAACAAAGTGAATCAGGGGTAAAGAAAAGAAAACTTCACTGCAAAAATCACAGGCATGACAAAAGACACAAGGATAGCCATCTCATCAGTAGTTACAGGGTTTTTACCCTACTGACTGCAAGGAAGAAACGGAAATTCCTATTTGTCATAGTGGGTTTCTGGCATTTATTCCAATACTAATCAGAAATAGGTGAAATACAAACACTTAATAGTGAATGAATAGGGAAATAATGAAAAGAAAAAAGAACCTACTGCACTAAAACATGCCAGTATCTAACACCAATAAAGAAATCTGTCTTAATACAATGTTTGGAGAAAAACATTGTCAAAAAGTTTAAAAAGAATTTGCTAATCAAAACTGGTATTTTGTGATGATTGATTGCTGACAAACACTGCTGCTTTGGCTTAGAGTTGTGAACTGGATGCATTTTCTTATTTCTCTAGTTTCTAAGAAGCATGCAAGTACACTCAGAATGAAATGCTGCATTTTTAAGTGATAAGGTATAGCAAATGTCAGTATCCCCTGCATGACTCTGAGCAACACAGGTTTCTGTAGAGCCTTCACTGATGATGCCTACATGCCTACACACACAAAACACCTGTGGGGTACCTATTGTCCATCTATTATTCCAGGTCCTTTGAAATATGGTATCTATGAATATTTACCTTTCAAAAAGTGTTACACATTGATGCCACCTCCTTCCTTTAAGTATAGCTTAAAAATTCTTTGCAGAACTATAGATGTACACAGGCCAATGCACACAACAAAAATGAGAAACCACTCATAGTTGATAATATTTGTGCAACAAAGATCTGAAAGAAATGTATTTGATGACCACAGAGATGTATGCTCATCTTATCTGATCTCCAGCTTGGAGCTACTTATGCCTTTTCACCAAACGGTTTCTAAATGAAATCAGAACTGAACTGGGTTTGAGAAGCTCAACCTTGACTGAGACTTGAAATAAGAATTTTTTATCATCTTGAAGTTGTTCCTAACCTTGGTATGTAAAGAAAAAAACCAAACCCCACAACTGATATTTAGTCTGAATTCATGTATTAGCAACCTCCACACATCGAAAGGCCTTGTTTCAGAGGTAAAATCTCCAGGATACAAATTTTGGGGCGAAACAGGCACTGCCTTTCTGTTCGAAGTAGGATCTCTCTCTCTCCAGAGAGGAACTAGGACCTCATGCGTGTCAACTTCTCCTGCTGATGCTCAGGAAAGCCCTTACCTAACCTACTGGTGGCTGTGAATCCCACATAAGTTGGCCAGCTCTCTTCAGGGATCGTGATGTCTGACCCAGGGCTGTGTGCTGAAATCCCTCAGTGAATAAGACAGCAGCTTTTTCCTCCCCAAATCTCTTAGGGCAAAACCCTCAGTTATAAAGCAACAGACTTCTGATTTCACATAGTACTGGTTTCATAGGGTAAAAACACTGTAACTACAAATACCTACCTTAAAATTGGCTGTACGGGGAAGTTAATTATTCACAGGTGTTTTATACTAAAACTCAAACTAGACATAAATGATATTTTGAATAAATAAGAGAAATGAAACTGTGTCTTCTGTAACTGAGCAGAACTGCCAACTCCCAACCAATAAATAGTATCTGTTTCTGCACTGAACCGGAGACTAGCTGTTGATCAAAGTGTCTGATATGCCTCTATCAAAAACAAGGTTAGCAACATTATGAAAGATAAAGTCCAGGCAGTGACAAAAAACATCAACAGTTAGCATCTGTGAAGGCACTTGCAAGGCTCTTGTTTAACTGTATTTGTGATGCCTGATATTCCCTCAAAATGAAATATGTATTTATATTTTTACATGCATTTTAGTGATTACAAAGTTTTGGGGACCAGTTTCATTACAAAAATTAAGGAATTTATTTTTAGGCCAAATGCTTGTTTTGAATGTTAACACTCAGTGAATATATTCAACATCCTACCCCAAGCCTGTGCTATCATTCTGGTATGTATAAACCTTGATTTATTATAAAATGAGATAGCAATGTTAAACAACTGCCTACCTGGTATACAGTTCAGAAATATTCCTAAGACAGGCACCCTTCATGCACAAACCATAGCGCTTTCCAAATCCAACTCTGCTATATTCCTAAATGTGTATGTTACCAGTAACCAATACCTTTATGAGATACTGTCCACTCACATCATGACTAAGCATGACTGGAGCTGCTGGGACAGGAGATGTGCTCACATCTTCTCCCTCCAGGAGGACATAAATAGCTAGAACATGCTGCCGCATTCTCAGTTTCTTTACAATCTTTGAATCTCAAAATCAGTTGGCAGCACTTGAGGCAGAAAGACAGAGGACTATGAATGTGAATACGGAATATATCTGGAATAATCTCTAGTGATTAATAAACAGCCTTCACGTCTTCTTCAGGTGAGTGCTCATTCACGTTCACCCTCCTTTTCCTCCAGAAGAAACAGCAGACCACTCATGGTTGCAGCCTTGAAAAGCTCCTTTGCAAAAGACGTCGATGCCTGATTAAGGTGCCCTGTGAAACACTACCCCTGACCAAAAGAAAATACTAAGGAACCCAATTAGGCCTGACAGAAGGACACAGGATATCATTTGCATAAACTAACACTGCGTTTAAAATTGACAATTGCACCTCATGGGGCTGAGAAACCCGTATGTTTATGTGGCTGAAACAGTCCAGGTGACAAAAGGGGAAGGATTCAGGAAGGGAAGCTATCCCCGCACTCCAGGGATTCCTGAGCTTTTTTGAAGAACAGGCAGAAATGCTCAGTAGAAACACATACCTCAGACTGAGAGGGGAGGAAGGCATCCAATTGCGATGCTGGGAATCAATTGGCTCAGAAACAGAAAAGCCATCACTTCTTAAAGTAAAAAGAAAGGTAAGCCTTAGGCATTCCTAATTCAAAATGTGTTATCTTGAACTTTTGTCCTGGGCCTCTCACTACCAGCCCAGATGTTTAACCAAACTGAGTTATCTTGTAAGAGAACCTCCCAAAAGTCAATCATTTCCTTACACAGGAGAAAGATCTCATACTTCTGTTTATGTGATACATTATGGTTGTTAACTATCAACACTAAAGCATGACAGCTGTTGATTCAATGGGAAATACTAGACATCCCTCTGTACCACATGAAGCTGCTGTGCGTAAGTATACAGAAATGCTGTGCCTTAACCATCCAAGTGTGCTACCATGCTGAGGAGAGCGACTTCCATGTCATCTGAATCTGGATGGACAGTTCCCCAAAAACCTTGTCTAGCCTTGCATCATTCAGAAAGAATTTAAAATTATCAGAAGGACTGTGATCACAGCTATCTTCAGGGATTGTTGATGCCTTGCATCAATTTATGTGAAATACGGCATGAGATACTATGTCAGTTGATGACATCACACATTCCACCATAGTTAGGCATGATGTCATAAACACAAGAAATTATGTTCATGATGATATCACTGCAAGTGAAATGGAAAATGTGCAGTCTGTGTCCAAATGCAGAACAGAGGAAGAAGAAAAAGAAAAACACACCACTTCTGGCAGGCGTTCAAAGATGTGGTGAGATACAGTTGGAGGCAAAGACAGGAAGTCTCTATTAGCAACAGCACTGCTTCCTTTTCTGAATATATGGATGAGTACGAGTGGTCGTAATGTTAAATAACAGAGGCAGAGTTTGTGGTTCTAGAGAAGGTTAAATTCTGGTTTAGTTTCTTTCAGAGACAGTGCGGAAAATGAAGAGGAACACCTCAATGGCAGAGCTCTAAGTCCTTGCTGTTGTGACTCCAGCACCTCTTATAAGGAAAATTCAAGGCAAGATGATCTTCTGGAAGAGTAATGCAGTCAGCTTCTTCAAGAAAAGGAAATTATTTTAAGCATTTAAGTCTAACGAATATAAACTGTTAATGCAGACAGAAACAATTTCAATTTACTGTGCTAATCTGTAGAGTAGCTTGGAAATACAAGCTTTATCATAAGCACCAGGACATATACAGATTTTTGCTGAAAAAAACAAAATAAAGCTGTCAGTTATTTTTCATTGTCAACAGCAATGAGGGAAATCAGTTCAAGATGGATAAAGAAGTAGCCACCGAGTTAAGCAGTAAAACCATGTGAAACCTGTGTTTTCCAAGAATTTTGTATAGGTAGAATATGGTGATATTCATTGCTTCTGACATCTGGCAGCCACCTACCCCAATCTCCATAGCAATCAGTTACCAGGAGAAAACCTCAGAGCCTTAGTCAGATTCCTCAGACTCGTCTATACGTTTGAACAACTTCGGGGAAGGCCCTAAGTTTTTCCAAAGTAGCCATTGTTCTGGGACTGGCTGAGCGGTGGTCTGCTGGTGGTAAATGATTGCTTTTGCATCGCTAGTTCCCTGCCCCTCTCTTCACCTACTAAACTGTCTTTATATTGACCCGTGAGGTTTTTTTCCTCACTTTTGTCCTTCCGATCCTCTCCCCTACAGCTGTGGGGGAGTGAGCAAGTGACTTGGTGGCGACACACCTGCCGGCCAGGGTCACCCCACCCCAAGAAGAAAAGCCCGAGAAGCTCCATTAGTAGGAACTCCTTTTATTACTACTACCTCCGTCCACTTCAGCTGCTACAGATCACCTCCGCAGGGCTCTGCTTTCTAAGCCAGAATTCATCCAACGGAGAGCTCCACCGCTTTCCAGCACCTGCTCTCTTTCTAGGGCATTTGTCCTTAGTATGTTGACAAATAAGTTTGGGGCAGGGCAGATCGGGATTGTTAAGACAAATTAAGTTTACGTAAAAAAGGAGAAATTTTTCAGCACAATATTGTGTACTACCAGATAATTGTTCTTAAGAATTAGGAAGAAAAAAATCCACAGGAAAACACCTCAAAAAACCAGACTGTTTTAATAATTCCTGTTATGGCATTTATTTTTTGATTTTATGTGAGTGGTGATAGATGAGGAAACTAGCAGTGTGAGTCTATGCAGCAGCATGAAAAGGTATGTACGTTAATCCCACTTCTTGTTCTGTATCCCACCAACTACATTTGATACTTTCTACTTTCTCTTCTCCCCAGGGATATCAGGTCAGAAAACATTAATTTTTGAGTTTGATTACACATTACATGATCTAGATATTCACTGCTAGCTACAACTGTGTGTGCAGTCCCCCTCTTTTTTTTTTTAACTTTCATCAGTAAATACCTTAGCCTGCTGAATAAAGGCATGTTACAAATCCCTAAACAACGTACTCTTTAGCTGTCTCTTGAAGTTGGATAAAATCCTGAACAGTAAAATCAGACATCTATGTCTACCAAACCTTCACCACTCTGGTTCAGGAGATAATAAAATACAACTGTAATAGATAGGGAAACAAGTCACAGCATCTTGGCTTCCGTGTATTGTCTTAATTTGTTCAAGTATCTCTGTCACAACTAACGCTATTTTAAGTGATCTTCTCTATTATGGCTTTTAGAGAAGCAGAGAAGAACTGCAGCAAATAACTCAGGATTCAGTCTAACCAGTTTAAGAAATAATATTTTAACTTTTTAATATATTTTGAAAAAGAGACAGCAGATCAGGATTAAATACTACCAGTTTTCCTCCCTTAGTTAATATTTTAAATATTTTTAAAAATCCCAGTGCTTCCTTTGCACGCACTGACTTGCCATTTGCATTGAAAAGCTATACAGAAAC
Source organism: Pygoscelis adeliae (assembly GCF_000699105.1). Taxonomy (NCBI): domain Eukaryota; kingdom Metazoa; phylum Chordata; class Aves; order Sphenisciformes; family Spheniscidae; genus Pygoscelis; species Pygoscelis adeliae. Next base: position 258,447 of record NW_008824284.1, on the reverse strand, counting down.
AATTAAACAACTGCTAAAGAAGCATATTTTTAAAACTCTGCATGGCTACTAGTATAAACATGAGAATATTTTGACATGCATATGTATGTCAGATACACATTTATTTACTGAGATGTTTATACAGCAAAGGGCTTATCTAAAACACAATACACACATGTGGATTGCAGATGCTACATCAGCCCTTCTCATATACATCCTGGAATGCAACCATGCCACTGCTGACACTGAGAAGACATATTCATAAGAGCTAACTACAAAATTAAATCACTGGACATATCTAAAGAAAGACTAAGATTAATGAAAAAAATCTTAGTGTCCAGCATTTTTTGTTTTCCGTACATCTATTGTACTTTGACATTCCTGGGTCAAATTTCCCTGCATTCCAAGGTAAATCTCTCACTTTACTGTGGCAAGTTCACTAATAAATGCCAGACCCTAGTGGCACAACATAGACGTTATGGATCATAAGCGTTACTCAAAGGCAGGTTTTTCTGGTATGCAAGTTTACTTTTGAGAAACAAAGCCAAGCTGTATTCAAATACTCAATGCTCCAACAAAAAAATTTACTTTAAAAACTGGCTTAACAAGAATCAAGCACCTTTCCTAAAAATATTTCAGAATCCAAACACTCTACAAAATTTCCTAAAAAATTCTTATACACAGATGTTAATTATATTGATTTAAGGCTGAATAAATTACATCTGTAATTTAGGAAAACTGCAAAACTGCAAACAACAATGAGGAATGGAAAAAGGAAAAAAGTGACCTGACCAACTACAAGCCTGTTAGTTTACAGCAGCATTCTAGGTTACGGAAAGCTTTTTAAAGAAAGAGAGGTTAATGAAACTGAAACATAATTCAGAAACAGTTATCTCAAAAGTACGTCATGTGAAAACAACTTACTGTCTTTCCCGATCTAGCCTTATTATATGGAAAGCTACCAGTGAACAATAGATGACTATTTGTATGTAGTTAGACAGTGGACTTGCTAAAGGAAAAATGATAACAGAGAGTACTGGAAGAGTAAATAGCAGGCTAAAAGAAGGTTTCTTCTACAGTTTAGGTTAAGGCTAAACCTTGCAACATATTTAACCAAAGCTTCAGTAATAAAACTTAGCTCAAAAGAATGTGAGAGTTTGTGCAATGCCTCCCACAAAGCTGAGAGGCATCCTTAACACAGAAAGACAAAACACACAGGAAAAAGTGAACAAATCTGAGTAGGGCTAGTTTCGGTGAAATGGGATGCAGACCAATATTTCTAAGTGCAAAGTCAGACTGAGAGACCTTTATGAACACACAACTTCTAAGCATTGCTTCCAAATGAAGTGGTTGCACAATTCCCAACCCTCAGACATGTTACACCAACTCTGTCTTCTCCTCCTACCCCAGCCTGAGAGCTCCCTATGGTAGCGTGAGCATCTGTTTAGCTGCACAGCACACCGGATTGCAGAACTGATTCACAGAAAAAAATTGCTGGGGGGGCGGGGGGGAAGGCTAACCGATCTTGTGATTGAGTTCCTCAGTCTGATGAACATGAATGTTTCTGCTGACACAAGGAAGGAAATAATACGAGCATGGGAACAGGACTGAATGACATTTTTGGCAGCCAAAGATGTGTGTGAAATTAGTGCTTACTCGCTTGAATCCTTCAGCAAAGAGAGGGTATCATCAACTGGAAACAAAAGGAAAAGGTCCTGTGCCACAAGATCATGACAAATCAACCAATCTGTTAATGCTCCGAAAAAGATAAGATAACAATGGTTGGATGCACAGACTCTTATCTGCATACCAAGTGTCTGTGTCATCCTTTGTATGTGATTAAACAATAAACCACAGCTTCAGCTCTTCTACAGAAACTCACAAAAGGCATGAACTGTGTGGGCTTAAGGATGCCTTGTTTCTTATCCTGTACCCAATGGTAAGCAAGTATCATAATCCCTTTAACCAATTAGAGACCACATAGGTCAAAAAATGGTTATAGTGATCTCTCTTCTGTTCTGAGGTTAAAAATTTATTAGCTCACATTACAGTATTTCCTTCAGTTATTCAGCCCCTGACCACAGCTACCAGACCAGTGCTCTAGCAGTATCTGTCATGCCTAATCCTTCACTGCTTGATTACACAGGGACTCCTGCATTTGAAGTAACGCTCACACACCACACTCTTCCAAAAATACTACTCTTGGATAGCCTATTTCTCAGCCCAAATTTCCATTACATTCACTCAGGCATTAAGCGTGCTTGGTAAGTACGGGACATTACCAGCCCTCAACAGCTTTTCCTAGGTGCACTGCAATTCTTTCTATCTACTCACCCTGCACCCAACCTGCCAGCATTTTGACCATCTCAAGACCCAAATTCAGGCCTGCCACAACAATGTCCCTAGCTTGGCTGTCATTGCATCATAGCCACCTTGTCAGCATTGGTGACTGATCCTGTTCATTTCAGCAACCACCTCTTTCATTGCACAGCACCCAGTTCTCCCAGTGGAGATGGGCAAGAAGACAACACCAGAACCACTCCCCACAACAGCCTGGGATTGCGCCAGCGCAATGCTCACCCCACAGGCTTCCTTTAAGGCTCACATACCCACAACCCCGACACCTATTGATGCTTGAGATGTTGTATTTTTCAGTATAAACAAACATCACAACTTCTCTCCTGCTGACTGGGTATTTTTCTTATTAAACGGTACCTTCTTCACCCTCAAGCCAGCTCTAGATGAGCAGCTACCTCGGCAGCACGTGCTCAGAACAAACACTGTTTAACCTTCTTCACTTGAAACAAGGATAACTTCACCTGCCCACAGATTTTCCACCATTCTTGCAATTAGCTCAAATGGATGAATCCTGCCAACGTTTGCTAACAAAGCAGTCTGTACTGTTTCTCACACACAGAAAGTGAAGGGGCCAAACATGCCGCATCTCTTTTTGCTTCACAGCCTTGAGCACGCACCAGGGCTGAATCCACCCAGGACCTCACAGCTCCATATGCCCTTCAGCTCCAAAAGCATCTGCAACACCATCACACACACTGCTCAGAGCAGCTTTCACAGCTAAGCATGAAGAAAAACATGTCTTGCCGTATGTTTGCTAATAATGTGCATAGCAATCCGGTGGTAACGCAGCCAGATGAGCCTGCATGTTGATGATTAGTCTTCCATGCTGTACCAGAAATACTGCTGCAATACGACAGTTAATGCCAAGGTGTATCTATGCCTGTGGCACCATGAAACCCTTAGCAGAGGAGCCCACCAGCCTCTCTCCAGTAAGAAGAGAAAAGAAAAAATCATGAGAAGCAATTCCAGCAGAAACATAACTCTATCTGGAGATGCTATTGATGACAGATGTATATGTATGTATGTAAACAAAAGTATGTATGTACCTACACTGTTCAGGAGAGCAGATTTCAAACCAGAGGAAACGCAAGGAAGAGC
>NW_008824284.1:250517-255000 GCF_000699105.1 Pygoscelis adeliae | reverse complement strand
GCGTAGCGGTCGAGGGGAGGGACTGCCCATCCTGCAGCAGCAGGCAGAAGAGTTTGGCATATTTGCTCTTTCAACAAGCAAGCTCATTACAGAAGACCTAAGTCTATAAAAACATCCAGGGGCTGAACAGCAGGTAACAATTATTTCAGCTCACAGGCTGATATGAAAACAAGTGAGAACAGACCAGCCACAAAAAACAAGTCAAACTTTAAACATCAGAAGCCTCCAGTACTAGAGCAATCCTCCACCTACCTCTGTAGAGGGTGCAAGCACCTGGGCAGAATTAAAATAAGGTTTGACCGCAGCATGAGACACAGTTGCTCGCTACAGGGGGACCTGGAGCCTGTGATTCAGAAGGCAGGCTTCTTCTGGTTACCTCTTCCTAAAACACAGCCACCACCAGCCTAATGAAATTGGTATGAGTGTATACAGGAGTAGGACAAAAGCAAAAAACCTCTTTCTATAAACCTTATCAAAAAGAATTAGGGGATGTCTTAATTATTAAAGGCAAAAATTCTGGCAAGTGTCACCTGATTTCAAGCTAACAGCATAAACGTTAGCAAAAAATATTTAGCATGCATCCCAAGGTGATTAGTGATAAAACACTAGAAAAGCTTCTATGAATCAAAGTGGATAGTATTCAATATTATTTGAAGAACAGTAGTGAAATTTATGTCCAGAGACATAATATTATTTTAAAAAATTGCACAACCAGCGGAACTAACAAAATTGCCCATCATTAGTTTGATTCTGATTAACTTGATATTATGAATATCACTTTTTAAGTTAAATTTCCTTAAATTTATCTTCCTACTAAAAATAAAATAATCGACATTTAGTAAAGTCATAGATACTTTTCTGCTTCTGCCATGTCAAAAATTATTTTGTCAGGCTTCAAATATTATAAATCTAGTTTCTTCTTTCAGGAAAGAAGCTTGAAAAGTGACATTTTTTACAGTTCCTGTTTGAAAAACAATGGAAGAGAAGAATCTAAGTGAAAGTGGCAGATGACTGCAGCATGAGAGTTGGTTTCAGTCTATGACTGGAAGAGCTTATGCTGGTTTTAACACGCATCGGCTGAAGCAGTTATTTAACAGTTCAGATTCCTGGCTTCAAGCTCTCCAGTAAGGAAAGCAGTATCAGTCACCAGGGGATTCGTCTCCTTGCACAGTCTCTACAACAAAGACATTCATTATTTTGCAAGAGGGCAAAGAACCGCACTTCCTGGAATGTGCTGTAACTAGTCATCTTTACCGCCAGGTAACGTTAGCAAAGCTCAATGCATTCGAAACAAAAAATGACGTTATCCAAAGGACACTCAGTAAAATTATTATTATGGCTATTGACAAAGTACACTTCCTTACAGCTATCTGGTGCCAGACGTTGTAGTTAACACAGGGAGGTGCTTTAATTGCTATTCTGAGTTACTGTTAGAATTTCATTCTAGGCTATGCAAATAACTTGCCAGCAGGGTTACAAATTTCCATAATTTTACCTCTGAAAAACAGGTTCCCAATCTACCTATGCTACCCAAGCAAGCATGAAAGGGCTGAAAGTGCTCACTTCCCATGGCTGACAAACAAAAAAGGTGTTCTTGCAAGACAGGAGAGGTGCATTCCCTGGAGCAGCACCTTCCTATCAAGACTATAAAGGGGAACCTGTGAATGTCACATTTCAGGAGTCACAGCCTGTGTTTCTGCAGTGAAGCTGTGCTTTACATGTAAACAGGAATCGTAAGAAAAAAACCACCAAAATAAGTAATACTCATAAAAATACACAGAACCGATCAAAAAATACGTTTTCTGAATATAAATTCAAAAAAACCAGTTCCTTTGAAAGATGTAGTACTCTGTACTGAACTGTTTCTTTCTTCTAAATGATCTCAATAGATGACACTTTTCTATTTAAAGCTTCTGGAAGTCTGATGTAGATTGGAATTTTTTTCACAAAAAAATACAAAATTCTTAAACACTTACATGATACCTGAAGGATCTGGAAGTTTCGTAGCTAAATGTTAAATGAATTAAGCCTCACACAACCTCCATCTTCTTTTGCATTCTCTAGGAATATATCTTTTTTGGAAATGGGACTCTATTCCACATGGAGGTATGTCATTCTAAACAGGGGAAAATTATAAATATAATCAAATTTTCCTTGACAATTCTTACAACACTGGGATGTAGTCAAAGCCATTGAGGCTGTCATCTGCCACAGTTAAACAACCGCTTTCACTGTTCTCACCTTACTTGTCTTTCCTAGAGGATTAAGGCCATGCATTGCTTTTCATAAAATTAAGCGTACTTTCCCTGAAAATAATACAGACTGGCAGGTTTTAAAGCAGAATAACTTGTGACTTTCATTACAGGGCCTGCCTGCCTTTCTTTTTGGAACCAGCTATTGCCCCTCTGTAACATTTTAGCTGCACAGGTTCACGCGCATGCAAGGAAATCTAAAAGAAAAATAGGGAAAATTAGAAAAAAGAAAAATAGGGAAAATTAGAAAAAAGAACAATAGGGAAAATTAGAAAACACAAGCTGTTTTGCACTTTCTTCATTACAATAAAGCAGCTACGAAAACAGCTTAAATGATCAGACAGCTCCTGTGTATTTTCAACTCCAGAATAAATAAACCATCTGTAAGTACCTTTTAATACTGTCACCAAAAATAAAGGATTTAAAGGTAATATTCTGTACTTACAAGTATTAGAAATACGCCAAAATGATATTTGGATTTCTAAATACTAAATAAGATCAAGGGAATTCCCACCAAAGCTACACTAGGATAAAAGAGAAGGACTTGGGTATACCAGTGGATGAAAAAGTGGACATGAGCCAGCAATGTGCACTCACAGCCCAGAAGACCAACCATATCCTGGGCTGCATCAAAAGCAGCGTGGCCAGCAGGTCGAGGGAGGGGATTCTACCCCTCTACTCGGCTCTGGTGAGACCCCACCTGGAGTACTGCGTCCAGCTCTGGAGTACAAGACAGACACGGACCTGTTGGATCGGGTCCAGAAGAGGGCCACGAAAATGATCAGGGGGATGGAACACCTCCCCTGTGAGGAAAGGCTGAGAGAGTTGGGGTTGTTCAGCCTGGAGAAGAGGCGGCTCCAGGGAAACCTTATTGCAGCCTTTCAATACTTAACAGGGGCTTAAAAGAAAGAGAGATATTTTTACCAGAGCCTGTAGTGACCAGACAAGGGGTAGCAGTTTTAAACTGAAAGAGGGTAGGTTTAAATCAGATATAAGGAAGAAATTTTTTACAATGAGATTGAGACACTAGGACAGATTGCCCAGAGCAGTTGTGGGTGCCCCATCCCTGGAAGTGTTCAAGGCCAGGTTGGACAGGGCTTTGAGAGCAACCTGAGCTATTGAAAGATGTCCCTGCCCATAGCGGAGCAGTGGACCTGGATGATCTTTGAATGTCCCTTCCAACCCAACCCATTCCATGATTCTGATAAAAATGGGGGCACACAGTCAAGGAAAAAAAAAATGATAGGATGCTGCAATTATCTCTATACTAGTAATTTTCCAAGAAAATTCAGGGTTAAAGTTTTGCTAAAAAAAAAAAATAAATTTAAAGAGTTAAGAATGAAAATGCAGGTGTGAATATCTTGAGCCACTTTCTTCAGTCCTATAGTGATACATTGAAAGAACAAGGGGAAAAAAATTAGGTTTTGGGAAGCAACTTAACTTGTGATCCCAAGCATTGAAAAGCTTTAGTCACAGTAATTTCTGTATGTTATTAAGCAGAGGAGAACACTGTTCAGACATACTATACTTACTTGATGTACGTGTAACTACATGTAGCTATTAGAGAAACCTGTCTGGATTTGGCACTCTGCAAAAAAATCAACAGAAGAGATATGAATCACAGGGAGAAAGACAACTTTTGAAGCACCTTGCATTTAATGAATCAATTTAATAAACAAGCATTAAAACCAGGTGTCTGAGAAACGTTCCTGTGTATAAAAAGGTTTAGCTTTGTATGAATTACCTCTTAAACTGTGTATAAAAACGGATGTGTGTTATGTAAGAAAACTATCTCAAATTACACTCATGATCAAATATTACCAGTTACTGAAAACTCCTCATCTAAATGATTGCAAAACACAACAGAAATCAAGTACTTCTATTTGGCAATGTGGAAGGAAGTTTTATCCCAATAGAAAAACCTGAACTCTTCCACTCATGTTGAGCAAAAGGAGCTTAAAATTTCACAGAGAATGCTTTCCTCCACCAGACTCTTTTCAGCTTGGTTTAGGTTTGTTCAAAACAGACAACACTTCAACATCCGTAAACATATTTACCGTGGATCATAGAATCATTAAGGTTGGAAGAGACCTCCAAGATCATCGAGTCCAACCGTCAACCCAACACCACCATGCCCACTAAACCATGTCCCTAAGCGCCTCATCTACCCGTCTTTTAAATACCTCCAGGGATGGTGACTCAACCACTTCCCTGGGCAGCCTGGTCCAATG
>NW_008824284.1:237678-250132 GCF_000699105.1 Pygoscelis adeliae | reverse complement strand
CTCCTGCTGGCCACACTATTTCTGATACAGGCCAGGATGCCATTGGCCTTCTTGGCCGCCTGGGCACACTGCCGGCTCATGTTCAGCCGGCTGTCGACCAACACCCCCAGGTCCTTTTCCGCCAGGCAGCTTTCCAGCCACTCTTCCCCACGCCTGTAGCGCTGCATGGGGTTGTTGTGGCCGAAGTGCAGGACCCGGCACTTGGCCTTGTTGAATCTCATACAGTTGGCCTCGGCCCATCGATCCAGCCTGTCCAGGTCCCTCTGCAGAGCCTTCCTACCCTCGAGCAGATCAACACTGCCGCCCAACTTGGTGTCGTCTGCAAACTGACTGAGGGTGCACTCGATCCCCTCGTCCAGATCATTGATGAAGATATTGAACGAGACCGGCCCCAAAACTGAGCCCTGGGGAACACTGCTCGTGATCGGCCGCCAACTGGATCACACAACCAGCTCTATAGCCACCAACAACAATTCACTTACACACCTCTACTGTCAATAAAAGATTTTGTGTACTCAAAGAGGAACCCATTTTCCTTTTGTGACGGTTATTTCTTACTGGGTCATCTCGGGCTGCTTTCATCTTACACTATTGAAGTATCTCCAGCGGTTTTCTGGAGAAGGGCAGCATGGGAAAGAAGAATTTAGTACACGTCCTGTATGGAAGGGTCAGACAAACAAGAGGAACTGCAAAACTTGCTAGTCAGAGTAAACATTTGTATGTATATATGTACATGTATAGTGCCAGAGGTAGTACAAGAACAGATGGGTGTAAAATTAATTAGTTTACTTTCTTTAAAGCACTGAAAATAAAGAGGGTACTAAGGGAGCAGGCAAGTTATTGCCTGAAGTCTTTCCAGTTTCTGAATTTCATCTTCTTATTTCACTAGCTTATGTTAGAATAACTTCATTCATTTATCTTCCCATTTTCTCTCAGTTGTTAAGCTGGGCTGCCAAAATATCATTGCTCTAACTTTTTTCCTAAACTACATGGATTTGTGAATGGCCTCAGTATTCCCATTTTAAGTAACAGAACTACTCCGTCAATGCCTGTTTATAGCTAAAAATTAAATTATGCATAAATACCACACCTTGAAATAATTTTAAAGAAAAAAACTCCAGAGGTTATGTTTTTGAAGCACTTGACTGACTTTTATTCCCTCAAAACAATCTTGCATTGAAAGTTTTATTTCAAGATTCAGATCCAAAATAGGAATTAATTTTGCTTTAAGCTGCCACACATTAAGTATTACAAAAGAACTGTTGCACAATAATCACGTTTGTACAGAAAGCTATTTCCTATTTCAATCCTTATTGTATTCAGCCAAAGTTTTCAGATACAGGAGCATAACTTTTGGGACACGATCGCCGGGCACTGTGTTCTGCTGCGGGCTCAGCATATGCCAAGAGTCCCAGAAGTTGGAAGTAACAGGAGTTGTGGGAGCCCGTCACACTCAGACGTACCCCACCGTCCTCTCTCATCACCCACCGTATATCCCTATCATCTTCGATGTGGGTGCATTCAACAGCACATCTCCTAAAACTGTCATCAGACAAAATGGATGCTCCAGCACTCTAACTATAGGTAGATACAACATTTGTACGGCAAATTCTGAGAGCTAGCTACTCCACCACCGTGCTATTTGGACAGACGTAGCAACAGATGTACCCACCAGGGAAATACCACCAAATTGTTGTTTGTGAGTTTTTTGTTCCTTAGACAGATCCATTTAGGTGATCTGGTCTTCAGCTGCTCGTAAAGGACTGTGATGCCAAACTAAGGTGACCAGCACTGGTGACTTGAACAAGTGGTCAAAGATGCTCTGCGGCCCCATGTGGAGAATAGAGTGGATAATGTCACAATGTGCTTTTTAACTGAAAATTCTAGCAGGGTCTAACAGGTTTTTGTACATTTAATTTTGGAGAAAGTTTTTTTTCCTAGTACTTTCTTTCCATAAAAGGGGTTGAGAGTGGGATGGGGGTTGTCCAGAGTACAGGATTTTGCCCGCTCTGCCTATGAAGGGCTTTTACTAGCAGGACATGTAGCTTTCAGCAAGCAGCACTCGCTCCATAGCTTGAAAAGCATAGTTACAATACTGTCTTGTTTAAGGTATTAACAAGCTCAAGGCATGTTATTTTCAGGGTTACACTGCAGCAACACTAAGCACCTGAACAAATTGCCCCAAAATTAGTCAGGCACAGTAGTGTTGCCCTTAAGGGAACTTCAGTTGAATTTACCTGAGCAGAGGCTATTAAGCACTTGTCACCACTCTCCATGCTGTTTGTGTAGCATCAATTGACAAAATGTTTATTTCCCTCAGTTGTGCAGCATAACATCAGAAGATTTGTACTTGGTCACCCACCTGAACACAGGAGACACAAATACCCCCGTATGATACCAGAGCATTACTGAAGGCAGACGGTTACCCCAGCTAGATAACCACAGTCTTGTGACATGTGTGAGGGCTTTGCAAGGCACTTTATGTGATGTGCCTGCCCCCCTGCAGGCCACCTCCAGAAGAGGTGGGCTGCCCACAACAGTCGCGGTGCATCGGGTGCTTCTGCTCCATGCATCCCTGTGGTCCAAAGCACCACGGCGGCTATCAGCCCTCACAACGAGCCATGCCCCACTTGTGAGCTTCAACTAATGGTACAGATGGGGTCTGCCAGCTTTTCTTGATGCAAGTGTGTGTTCTAAAGGCAACAAGCCTTCAACACGATTTTACCACAGTGAAATTCTCTGAAGTGTTTTCAGCTCATATCCACCCAAAACAGAAATAATATCTAGAAAAGCTTTAGTTCACTGATTCTACCACTTTCTCATAGCAAGCCCTTAGTTCACTGAGCACAGAAAAAAACTGCACTGTCAGATAGTTTCAGACTGTCACGTCGGGTATCTAAACCACTTCTTCTGTAGCATGAAATGGCTTTTAAAAAGACCTCTCTTCTGCCTGGCACTGTTGTCAAATGTTTTTGATTAGCTTTAGGTTACTTTATTATGGTGTTATCCAGCTCTTCATATTAAGAAAAGAAAAAATCTTAAACATACATGAAGTTTTTATTTTCAGTTTTTTGTTTGTGGTCTCAAGAAGTTCATTTAAGCTCCTCAAGACTTCTCTTTATCCCTATCCCAGTATTTGATCAATTTGATCTGAAATTACTCCTCCTAGCTAATTATTTTATTATCACTTCACCTATCTGTTAATTGCCATTCTTCTCCATCAGTGTATTTATTGCCATCAAGACACAGAACACCAACTTTCAGATTTGTGCTGTAACTATTCACTTTTTAAACAATGCAGTTGTAAAGCAAATAAAGGTGAAATTGATCATAACTGCATTTTTAGCTGTGGACTCCTGCGCTACTTTTCTCACGTACAGTTGTAAAACTAATAGATTGTTAAATGGTGCATGCTGCATTTAAGCTTGGCTAGTACAGAGGTCTGCTTTCCCATCATTTTAAAACTAAATTTCAAAGTCCACTGTAATGATACACTCTCCTTCCCCAAACACAACCTTTGTGCTTGAGCAGAAAATAGGGTGGGTTTTGTGACATGGTTTCCTGCATACATAACAGCAGTGCATACTCTGGTTTTAGGCCCTTGCAGGTTTTATAAGGTCTCAGATGCTGACTCCCCACCAGCTGGACCCAAACACTCTGAAAATGTTTTCAGTAAACCATGTTCTACAATCACTGAAACTAAATACCTGGCTTGATACATAGAACCGGGTACTTCTTGTAAAGCAGGATCTTTACACAAATATGGGATTTATTTTTTTAAAGGTCTTAAATTTTAAACAAGTGATTAGAAAATGAGTCTGCTGAAATACTGAGAAACTTCTGAAAAAACTACAGGTAACAAAAACCAACTTACATAAAGCTTATTAGAAAGCACAGGCAAAAAAACAGTGTTTCGGGATGCCAGACGAGATGGACAGCACTGTACAAACCGCAGTTAATAGTAAAGGCCATGTCTTGTGCTCTTCATCTTCTGATGTCACCTAGAACATGCTTTCAACAGATGGATCTTTTTGTAATAATCCGGACTTCCAGTAGTCTCTCCTATCCAGCCTAATATCTGAAGCGGAAGAAATGTATAAACTGCCAATCAACTGAGATAACATTTGATTACTTTACAGGAATAAATAAATAAAGATGTACACAGTATTTTATTGCCTATCACTGACTTCACATTCAGTACTCCTCCTCATCTATTCCCCAGTTATCCTCCTGGTATTAACAAAAAGTTCACATTTCAAGTGACTTTAAACTATCCACCTGCATATTCAAAACCACTTGTACAGCAAATACTGCTAGCAAATCTGCACAAAAGCATTCAGTTGCAATTAGCATACTTTCTGCATCATTGACCAGTGTGGTGTTTTGCAGACCAGAACAACACAAATTCAGAGCTCGGATTACAGAGATTTCTCTACAATTCAAAGGTTAATCACATTTCCACTATTATTCACTGCTACATGTAACTTTTAATAAGTTTTCAAAAGCTCCAAGCAAAAACGGATTTGCTGATTTCTTTTTCTTTAACATGAGGCTAATCTGATACACCAAAGTACTACAACAAACACTTTAATGCATAACAAATTAAGTGGATGTGCCTGGAAATAATCAATTGAATTCACATAAAATAGCAGATAAGACCTTGATATGAAATTCATGGAAATACAGAAGTATCACATAAACTGTTTCTAGAATGACATCTTCAAACAAGAAACAATTCCACCTATCAAAATGTTGTCAACTACTGGGGAAAAAAAGGGCTGGCAGCTAAAAAAAAGTATCAAGATTCCCATTACACTATTTATAGTAACAGATCTATATTATCTTATTTCATGATTTCATCAGGCAGGAGGCTAAAGCATTCTGTTATTTATCCACGTTATTATTAACATTAAATACTACTCAGTGATACAAGAAAAGAAAACTCTAGTCAAACAGAGAACAACCATTAGCTTGCCCTCAGTGTGTTTAAATTATTCTGAAACTGCTGGAAACCACAGGAAGTTGTTCAGAAAAACTCTGCTACACTTATCCTGAATCCACTTGAGACTTCAGCGGGACATATCCCTACAAATGAACCTCATGTATTTTACATAACTGCTTTTATTAACTTATAAGAAGTTATGGGGGGAAAATATGAAATATTAAACCTGTTATCCCACCAATGCAGATCTGCCCTTTAGCTCTCCACAATAGAGTCAGTGTGCATCACAAGGTTAACATTAAAATAAAACAACACAGCTTCTCCATTTTGTTACACAAAAACACGGTGATGACTTGTTACACAAAAATTTCAAGGACAGCACAGATACAAAAAGCCCTTGAGCTGTATTGTTCCATATTTCACTGTAATAATAGCCATAACTAAACAGCTAAAGATAAAGGTTATCAACTGCTTACTTTTAACTTGACTTGCAAAGTTTTGGACAGCTAAGCAAACTTCAAGGCTCCTAAAATAAGCTCAGCTTTGTCTCTCTTGCTCTACCCTCTATTTACATTCTTCTTTTCTTCCCTGTATATTATGCAAAAGGCTTCTACTTTTTAATCTCATAAAAAGCATAATTAAGTTCCACATGACACTAAACACACCCTAGCTGTTTACAAAATCATTCCAATCATGCCAAAAAGATAACACAGCTAAAAGTGCTAGCAATACTGTCAATAAGACCAAGTCTAGACTACTTGAGAGACAGGTTTTATGTCTGGAATCCCAAACACCAGAAGTTGGAGGCCCAACAGTAGCAAATTATTTTCCTTAATATAAACTCAACAACTCAAATATATCAAGGGCATAAAGCTCTAAGTAGGTTGGCAAGGTATCCTCAGAAGGGGAATTTTTTTTTTTTAATAAACAATTCTGCAGTTAGTAGTCATAAAGACAGTACTATACACAGCAGAATTAGATAAAATCTTAATATCAACATTTATTGACTATAAAACATGAAGAGGAGCTGGAATTTTAAAAAAAATATTCGTGAACAATTTTTGTTGATTTTTGTTTCACCTTGTAAAGAAGCATGAAATACAAAATTCAGCTGAAGTGCAGCTGATAAAATGCAGAGTTTGTGTTCCCAACTGAGGAGAGGGATGTGAGATGAGCTGAAGGTGGACAAAGGTTCTTCCACAGGACTTGAAAACTGCTTTAATATACTAAAGAAAAGGCTAAGCAAATATACAAAACAAATACTCTTCTACCAAAAAGTGGAAGGATACCATAAACAAACACACATCTAATTATGAATACTCTAAATTGGCTTAACAATCAGAGCTTAATTTCAGGCTATTTAACTAGACTTAACCTTATCTAGGTTTTTTTATGCCTGCGCATACTCACCACTTGGAGAGTACTTTCTGCAGCAGATGAGTCAGAAAGTCACAGGTACATTCCAGTACCAAGTATTTCTCTACAACGTTCTGAAACCACACTATCTAAATAATCCAAAGATCTACAAAATGTTTTGGGAAAGATGGAAGTATGTTTTAGCTACTTATTTCATATTAGTTAACCACAATATACCAGAGAGAGCTCTAAAAACTGACTGCTTCGTATAAAACTGTGATGCTTTATTAATAGCCATTAACATAGCAGCAACTTCCTCTTTGTTTCTCAAAGCAAAGCAGCACCAAAACCCCCTTCATAACTATTTGTATAAAAATAACACTAGAATGCTTTCAGTAAGTCACGAGGTAGTTATTTACTTTGGACATTGTAACAAAAAAGTTGAATCATATTGTAGGAACATTTTGCTATTTCTGTCCAGTGACACCAGTGACTTGGTTATGTCTTAGATTTCTGCACAACTGGCGAAAGCAGGAAGTTAAGGTTTTGTTAGGACTGAGTGACAGCAGCGATACATTCACGCCTGGAGTGCTTGCTAGCACACCCACCCAACAGACTTCCGACAGAGAACGCTCCTCATCACCCGAAACCTACTTTTAATATCTTTTTTCCAGGATTTCCAGATTAACTTCCAGAACTTCAGTTGTACTTGTAGGTGAAATAAGTTCTTCAGGCAAGTATAATATTCTGCAGTAATGCCAACATGCTTTTGATCGCTCAGTACTACCCATCAAATTGGAAGTGGCTGACACTGCTATATGGGAATTGCGTCCAAAACGACTTACTTCAGCTAGAAACTGAAGGGAAATCCATCTTCATGGAGAATCAGAGTGGTTACAGACATCGTCTTTCCCAATCAATCACTGAAATGTGGTTGCATTTTGTTTGATAAACTCCACTTTAGCATGTCTTTGAATAAAATTATCTCCTTCTTAAACATTTTTTTTTCCTAACAGATGAAAGACATCTTTTGCCTTCCTGGATCACTTATTACTTTATTACTTAAAATGCCTTTCAAGACAGCCAAATTTATGATGTTATCTGCATGTTGTATGTGTGCTGGAGAGGACAGAGGGCTTGAAAATCAGTTACTGCTAACTAGAGGTTTTTTAATTTCCTTCACAATTCAGGTATTCAACTTCAAAGCTGAAGACACAAACATGTTTGAAGATAATCACATGCAGGTATGCTTTCTCAGTTTAGAGCTTATTTTCCCACTTCTCAGTACCTTACAGTTCAATATATTCTATCCTTTTACACATACTTGCCACACAGAGGAATAACATGGACTATAGTTACGGGTTTTTCTTCGGTTCAGCTATTTAGGACAGCCAATCCTGAATAAATTTGAGCCCCAGTAACTTTTGCAGACAAAACACCAAACAAGAAAAAACATTGTCTCTATAAAAATATTTGATTAGCAGAATGTTAGATTATAAACATTCAGATGAATACACTGAAAGAAAGTAAGCACGTAAAATCTTCAACCGTCAAACACTTTTGTTTAAAACCGCTTGCTTTGCTCTCCCATTTCCTGAATTGCTCTCAAGACTAGCTCCTTAGCAAGGGCACAGCATTCAGACATGCTCCCATAAAGCTGTGACGCTAAAGCAAAAATTAAGCCATGTGTTGAGGAAGGCTTAAGCACACCACACAACAAAAATTTTGCTATAGATCCAGGTAATGAATATCAAATTGATATGCCAAACATCATTCCCACCAGTTCATTCCGAATTCTAGGGCCTCCAGACACGGACGTGAAAGGGGCCAAATACTCTGCTGAGGATGTAGAGAGCCCAGCCCATTGCTCACACACACCTCCTCCATATGATTTAACAACAATCACTCATGGTCAGACATGTATCCAAATAACTACCATTAGCAACGACTGCACCCAGCCTGATTTCATAGGATAACACTACAGTATTCTTCACTGCATTATTCCATAAATTGGAAGAAAATGCTGCATTTTAACGTCTAGTTTTGTTGATCCTATAATATAAATTGAACTTCAAAAATAGATATGTAAAAATACCTAACCTTATTTCTGAAGAAAAACGAGGTCTTGGATTAAGCCAGGAATATTTAATACTAAAATTCACCTATTAGGAGATATGCTTTTAGTTAATGAGAAAGCATTGAAAGAAATGCAGATTTTGGTACTGATATCTTCTGGACTTAATCCTCAACATGCATCTTATTAATTTACCAATGCCAACTAATGGTTTTATCACCGAAAAGGCATGCAACACCTCTGAAGTCCCTGTAAGGTTTGCTCAAGAGCTGAGACACTTACTTTTCACCATCTGGGTTTATAAAGAAAAACAGAATTGAAATTAAGGAATAGCTTTAACTTGCATCATTTGAAGGGTATGTATTTTGTTCGATACTCCATCTCACACACCTGCCTCACTAAATTCAAGGCTGCTGCAGAGATCCCAGGAACCACCAGAGTGAAATAAAGAAAAAGAAAGAAGTGATGTTTTGGCTCTAAGCAACAGTGTCAATGATCAGTTCAGAAAACAGCACCTGAAGCACATGATTATCAGCTTCTAATTTAAATCGTGTATTCTGTACTCTTCCTCTTCTTTGAGACTTGTTAGAGATGCTAATGAAATGGGCACATGCTACACTCTGCAAATTACATACCTCAGTCTCAGGGCACAGAGCTCACACTTCTCAGTGGGGGTGAGGTCAGTTTATCTTCAAATTAAAAAAGGAAATTCTGGTTTGAGCAAAGCATTACTCAAGAGAGAGAGTGTAAAAATGCCGAGTGAAACTTCTTCCTTGCTTGCTTAACTGACAAAATGCCATCTTAACTTCTACTGGACCACAAAAAACTTTTATTCTGGGTCTTATGATCTGAAGGTGCTGGAGGCATAAGGGAAAAAAAAACCCTGTAACTAATTTCAAGCCATACTCCCTTTCTTTGATTATGAAGCCAGACTCAAATAAAAAGGACTAGATTTTCCACTACATCACAGTTGAAAAATGTTGCAAATATTTCTATTAGAGATCAAATAGACAACATGGCTGCTCAAGGGGAATAGCATATAGACACAAAAAAACCCCAAAAAACCCCAAACCAACCCTAAAAAGTCCCTAAGTTACGCTGCCATTAAATCATCAGCTCCTGGAGCACCACATTCTGTGTATTGATACTCCAAATAACAGACAAGAGTAGCAGAATCTGTTAAATTGAGATACGTATCACTGGACTATGTCTTGATGCTTGTTCAAGATACATTTTATACAAGGTTTAATTTCCCTGTGAGAAAATCCTTCCTATATGCTTAATTTTCAGTTAAATTTTGTTTTGTTCATCAGATTAATCTCACCCACAAAACCTAACTTAGACAAAGCATGAGAAATTTCTCAGTGAGGGAAGATGAAAGTAGTTTGAACGATTCACCTGAAGGTTGGAAAACACAAGAAATGGCAAGAAATGTATCTATAAAGGATGGAAAAAAAAAAAAAGAAAAAAAGAAAGGAAGCAGAGTACAGTCTAAATGCCTTGTATTATATCTCAGTGATGTAAGAAGCTAGAAACCAAATTTACCCAGACAGTAGTCAAAGCTGCTAGAAGGTAACCAATACAGTAAAAACTATGGAAAACGTACTACCAACCATTTACATTAAGCAGGTAATTTATGTGGATATATTCAATGTTAAGATCATGACAAATATCACTTGGTAACATTTTTTTTCCTTTTTATCATTTTACTGTTCATGTATAAGAATTAATAAAATAATTAAAGGGAAATTCTAGGCCAAAACCTCTATTAAGAGGTAAACTCAAGAGTGAACATCTGCAACCTGGAAGAAAATTAATCATAAAGATGTAACTTCTCTCGAACCAGCTACTGTTTACATACCATACTTTTGTTATTTGTAAAAAAATAATCTGTAGGGACACATTATCTGCTTTAAAGATTATTAGGCATTTTACCATCCGTCACTTGGAGGACTTGTCCTGATGTACTGAAATAAGAAGTTGACCAAGGTGAGATTTCTCAACCATTTTATTATTTCCTCAGCCATTTGAAGCAGCAATTATTATTCTTTACCTAGCAGCAAGTATTAAAAGAAAAGTCAAAATAGGCAAATTAAGCCACAAACTACACTGAAAACTAGGTTTAGTCAGATTAGGCCAGTTACTATTTAATGGAAATGAGCAGTTTTCTGTTGTCAGGGCAAACAGCAAGTGACTTCCATTTCAAGCCTCAGTGTTTTGTGCTCCTGTAAAGATCTGAGCTGTAACTTTTATTTTGATAATATTCCATGTGAAATTTGCTTCCAGGTTAAATAAAAACAAGCATGTAAATGTACTAGAACATTTTAGTTCCTTCTTCCTGCTTCTAAAGTACGTTCCAAGTTCACCAAATTTTGTCTTCCAAATAAAATCTTGGACTTCCTTCCTCTGCAAAACGCTTCCTCTTTGGATTTTTTCCCCTGCCAATTCCTGTTTAGAGCCTCAGAAAACTTTCATGCAGTTTATTTGACAGACAGCAGTTGATTCCCACCTCTTTGAAAATAGACTTCTGAGATGAAGCAGTGAGGAACATCCAAACACCTTCTCCTAATACTTGAGTAGCTCATTCCCTTGAGGATGTTTTTTTCTCCTCCTCATTATCATTTTTTAAATGAAGTAAAGGTAAAAATGTATCCTGTTCATGTAACATGCAGTACATGCGTCATGTGCTTGTTTATTTAAGTTAAAACTTTGAGGTCTGCAAACACATTACATTTTTGCACTATTAATACATGGCAACAATATAAGTAGCACGACGGGGAAGGGAATACATTCAGCCGAATTTCAAATTATAATAGCTCAGACTTGCACTGTCTCCAAAGTTTACTAAAATGCTCATTCATCACTGCAAGGTAGAAATAATAATCAGAGACTTCCACCGCAAAGAAATAGAGATTCCCACCAAAAGCCATTAAAAGGAAGAGTTATAAGCAGCACACAGTGTCAATGGCTTTTCCTATGTTTTTAAACAACATCCATCTAATCTAACGTGCTTCCCACCATGGGAATAGGAACGGTGTGCGGGATCAGGACTCCTTCTAGGCGCAGTGCCTTCGCAGATACAGCACAGCCTGACCTGTGCTGCCCCTGCAATACCCGCCTTGGGTCTGCCAATAAATAACAGTAACTCTGGATCTCGCAGCGATCCCCACAAGCGATTAGTTTCAGACCAGCGATGCTTTTCAAACCAGACCTGTGGTCTGCGGCAACCGAAAAGCTAGCCTGCTGTCGCAAGGGCTGCGAGCGCTCGGCTCTGCTATCAGCGCTCTTTCAAAGCAAATTTCCTATTTAGAGCTGACAAGAGATAAGCAGAGCTGGCAGCAGTCAGCCCAGCCAGCAAGTGCAACCGACAGCTCCTCATCTGGTGTATCTGACCGGTCAGAGAAGAAGTTTTGACAGGGCAGCTTGTAACATGAGTAGTTTCACTAGTCGGTTACGTGAAATGATTTGCAAAGGAGCATAACGGAAACAAGACACTTGCAGAGCAAAACATCATTTGGAGTGCGTTTTGCTTTACCAGTGCATATGTGTGGTCAAGTAAGGTTGCAAGCATGCACTTCTAGAGACACGCAGACCTCCAGCATGGAAAGCCTGACCATCCAGGTTTCTAAAAAGGAAAAGCCCACACTGAACTGTGATCTCTCTTATTTAATTAGCAGTATGTAAACAAGATACAAACTAATTTTACTGGCAGAATTTTTGCTAGTAGTATTTCAAACCCAAACTCAGGTATCTCAGAAAAGTTTGTCTTTTATCAGCACCATCCGGAATTCAGCTGCGTTACCACACTTGCTGCCTCTGCCTCAAGAGGAACAGATCTGTTCTGTGCGTGCTCAAGCACACCCTGATGAGGGTGACGGCTCACTCCGAGCAAAAGCAGAAATATTTCTGAAAAAAGCAGAAAACTGCCCCGCTGCCCGGGAAGAGCGACAGGGGGAAGACGGGCGGTTAGGTTTCCCCGAACAGAAACCCATGTACAGCTTTCACCCAAATACATTTTTGCATGACGAAACTCTCAACGTGAGTGCTTTTGGGCAGCTCCCACCTGGAAAGCCGCTCCGAGG
>NW_008824284.1:230351-236853 GCF_000699105.1 Pygoscelis adeliae | reverse complement strand
GGCACACAGAGAGGAAAACGTCGGGGGAGGAGAGGGGGTTAAACACGCCCGCAAAGGAAATCAGAGTCTCGGTGCTAGATTTTGGGGTACATCTTTTCTTTGCTCCTTCCCTGCTGGAGGAGTTACAATTATTGCAAGGGCAAGTCCCAAATAAAATTGTTCTTCCGTTCTGCTGAGCTGTATGTATTGAGGTATTTTTAATTTTGGTAGCAGCTTGCTGCCTAGTGTATAACTAGAGCAGGGACACCCATCTTTGTATCTCTTCTAGGGGTGGGAAAATTAGGGAGGTGGAGTTTCCCAAGACCTTCACAGGACCTTTCAAATTTAAATGAAACAGACAAGGGGTTTAAAAAGTTGGTTGTGGAACTAACATCATCACACATCTCATTCCACTGAGAAATTATTTACAACTGATTACAGCTGATAGCTATGCATTGGGGGAAAAAAAAACCCAAAACAACAAACAAACAACAAACCCACGCAAAACCCCCCCAAAACATCAAAAAGCTAATACAAGGAAAGATCAAAACCATGCACATTTTAGAGCTAGAAATGGTGAGAAATAAGAAACACTAAGAAACTTGGTAAATCAATCTCTTTATTTTATAGAAAGTAGTTTGATCAGTGTGCTGAACCTGCCATTAGAGGTGGTTTATGCTATTTTTAGTAAAAATAAACATCTGAAAAAACTACCTCGGAGAACATACCGTCTCCAAGCTTATTTCCTTTTAATCACTGTTGGGTTTTTTCACACCTATTGCAACTAATCTAACACTGGGTGCTGTTAAGAGGAAGGGAGTGGTACCTCATGTACGGTATCTCAACAGTTTATTTTCTGTAACTGGTAGCGAGGTTCCTAAGACTCAGTAGAACACGTATAAGCTCACCTTGTGCCACAGCAGTGCGGTACAAAATCTGCATCTATTCCACTCTCCATCTTTCTCCATAAACATCCTGCAACATCAGCTGTCAGCCGAGAATTTTCTGGTTACAAGTCACACAGCAAGCCAGTTTAAGTACCCAGATGGCCAGAGTTTTAACTCTCACAAGTTACTAAAGTAACAGTAAAGAACTTGGATCACGTCTCTGTTTGAGGTAACTGAATCAGGTAGCAACACAAGAATGACACACTCTGATTGCATTATGTATTGCTACATAGACGAACACAAGTCACAACCGCTAGTTGGTGACATTTAAAAGGGACATTATCAACTACAAGCTAAGTAATTTTGTTGATTCAGCACTGGTAAATGCAAATTTTAAGTTCTATTTGTGCACATGGCTACTTCAAGCACAGAACCCAGGGTAGCCACTATTACCCTTCTGTTTGAACAGCTTTCGCAGCAACAGGGAGAAGGCATTAATTGCTGGAGGACAAAAGTCAGTGGAATTTGTTACGGGCAACAGCTGGAAGAGTTCTGAGTTCAGTTTTTCCCCAATGACTAGATTTGAAGTTGACAGTGTCCCTTTAAAAGTTTCAGATACAACAGAAGTTAACTCCTTTTGATTCCATCATTATAAGAAAGCTACCGATAATTTGACTTACAGTAATTGCTAAATATCAATTAACATTATACAAGCAAACAACTGATTTGTAAATGAAGTAGCAGCAACATGGAATTCTCAAAGGTTGAGTTTCTGCAGGATTTATTGGAAAGATTATGAAGGTGTGGCAAATACATTGTGATTTTACATAATTTAGTTTTGAAAGTAGCTTATGGTAACTATAAACATTATTGAAAATGCCTGCTCACAGTCAGTACTTTTCTGGTATAAGCATAAGTTTGCCAGGATTATTCATAGTGCAGCTCTACTCAGAAAAATGACAACATCTATGTCTTGGCAAATTACATATAAAATCTGCTCAGTTCGCAGATAAGACAGCTTTTTGTGATTGCCAGTACAATAAACTGATCTTGAAATATTAAAGCTAATGAGATACAAATATTAAGGGACAAAACATCAAGGACATCATTATATAATGTTGCCATGATTTTTGCACATTTTCCTTTTCTGAATGTAACTTTGTTAGTTCAGTGGGTGCATAAAACTAATGCATGTATATAAGCAGCTATAAAGTCAGGGTTTCAGCTGATTCTCAGGGAGTGTGCTGCTGTTAACTCCACTGTTTTCCTTCTTTCATAAGAATATTAGAAACTGTCACTGAGCAGATATGACATACACATTGGGCAAGTCTGTTTTGTAAGGTGGTGTCACTTTTAGTCAGTCACTTTTCTGGTCCATCACTGTACTTAAACTGTTTTGATATCAATTTTGATTTCAATCTGTAAGTGTTGTGGAAGAACAATTACAATTGAATCACTGAACAGCTGTACCAGTTTGAAATGCTGTCACATGTTTCTTCATGGCAAAATATTCACATTCTTTTTATTGCACAATTTGAAAATTCAGGTTATGTGCATAAAAACCTTCATAGTGTTTGCACTGCAACTTGTGAAACATACATTTAAAATGACCTTAATACATTTTACAAAATCTTTTTAAACAATTTCATATTCTTAAGATAAAAGCATCCTGAGAATGTTACAAAGTTCGTTTTACAAGCCCTTCATTTCTGCTATGCTTTATTTATCCCCATAGTTCCTAATTTGACAAGTTTATTTTACAGTTAATCTTGGTGCTATATTTCACAAAATATCTTTTAGCAAAAAGTACATCATTGGCATTCAAGTAATCCAGCCTCACACCTAATTTACAAATTAAACCTCTGTCAAGCTCTCAAGTCAGGAAAAGTAAACCAAAATACTTACAGAAACAGTTTTTAGCTGACTAAAAAAAATGTAAAGGCTTTGTGCATTAATAATTTGGTCAAACATTTAAGTTATGCAGTTTAATATTTTGGCAAAAAAAAAAATCCATCTATCCCTTAAAAATTGTTTTCTTTCATTGTACACCAGATGTAAACATACAGTACAAAGACTGACAGTGTTAAAGTACTTTGCTGTTGAACTTTTTTCCTTTTTCCTTTTTTAAAGTACTTAGGAAAAGCAGACAAACAAGAACGTAAGTGCTAAGAATGAACTGAGTATCTTTGGGCTAAATAAAAGTCTAACTGGAAAAAATGTAAAAATAAATTAGGTTTTTTTTTTCCTCTACAGACACGTAAATAAATATTCTTTGAAGAAATTCTAGTGCCATATCCTAAAGCAGTATCTTCCTGTATCGTTTTGATCAAGACTAAAGCTTCACACGTAATCTTGACTATTTTACTAGGAAGATATCCATTAATATTTACATATTTTTGTAAAGGGAGTGTTCAGGGTTAAAAATATATTTCTTTTTTAAAAGGTAAGCCTGCCATCCTGATGGCAGTGATTCAAGCTATAGAATAGAAGACAAGTTACAGAACATCCTTCAGTTTCTTATACCCTAGATCAGAGGAAGGAGATCAGGCAAGTCAGAGAGGTAAACAGCCTGGATTCCAGGAATGGAGACAGACAGTGGTTCGTTATATGAATGCTTGCATGGCCAGGAGTACCTACTCATACAGGCTTTGTTTCTCTTCTACACATAGGTATAAATTTTTATTGTCAGCTGACTAAACAAATTGAGAAGAGAGACAGTTATGGTTGCCACAGTGAAAGAGTTAACATTATCTAAGGTTTCCATCTGGATGCACCTGCTTTTAGGAGGCAGCCAGGTGTTGAATATAAGCAGATGCCATGCCCAGATGGTACACTCCAGGTGGGAGTGTGACTACCTCAAAAGGAAAAGTAAACCACTTCAGCAACATCTTAATATTATTATAAGTATATAATTCGGAGTCACATATAGCTTTTATCTTAGGCAACGATCAAAATCTGAAGGACCTTGTTAATCTTTAAGGCATCAGTGCACCAGGGACTAAAAGCTTTCCAGGTAATAAATATGGGGGGGGAGGGGAGGGAGGAAGCATCTTTGTGGCACAAGCTATCACTGTGTATCTGCTTTGTTGGCTAGTTCCAGGAAAAATATTTTCAGGGATGGCAGAAGGGGAATGTTATACACTGTTCTGAGAAGAATATTAGATCATAAATTTCACATCATTTTTTAACACATCATTTAGAGAGCTGAATCTGTCGGGCAAGATTCTCATCTTTACTGTTCCATCAGCACCACAGGAGAATATGTGATTTGCTGGTCCTGTCTCAATTTGCATGACACCCGTCCCAATGTTTCTGAAGAGAGACTGTCGAGCATGCTCACTGATGAAAGCGTGAAGAAGATTAAATGTAGACAGACTCCATACCTGAAAAAGCACCAAAATGTCAATCTCTTATAAGGATAATTACCCATGATCTTAAAATTCACCAGTAATGAGTCATGGAAAAATTGGACTACATTTTGCATTCATTTTTCTGACACTAACGGTAAAAGAAAAGATGCATTAAGAGCATCTGTAGCAGTCTGTAATGACACAGTTATAGAACATTAATATTAATTTTCTATAATAAGGAACATATACGGGGACTAAGGTAAGACTAACATTTCATAATTAAATTAGTAAATGTGAAAGTCAGGGTTGAGAACAAATGCAGAACGTATGACATATCTGATTATTCCACACCTATGCAAGATTCTTTTTGAATTTACACACCATTACCATCTTCATCTCTCTGCTCCCTCCCCCTCATTAATACCTTTATGTTGCCTTCAGCAGATCCTGTGACAAAATACTCTTCTGTAGGATCAACAGCAATTGCTTTGACTGGAGAATCATGACTCTGGAGTAACTGTTGCTGCTGTTTTTGGCGAAGGTCAATTATACATGTAAAACCTTTTCTGCCTCCAGATATTAACAGCTGATGTTTTGGAGCATATGCTAGCACAGTTGCTCCACTATCATGACAGATAAAAGCTGAAAGCCAAAGCAAAGTAATTTAAATAAACACACAGTACTAACTTCAATTTCACAGTACTAACTTTAATTTTCCATCATCCTTTAATGGTTCAAGATAGTAGCAACAGTGACTTTGATGCTGCAATCCAATTGACCACAACCAGTCCATTTATTGCAGTACCGTGTGTATATATATCTGTAAGCCCAGGTTCACATCAGACATCCTGAAGTTGCATTATTCTCAAATTAAGCAGTTACAATCTGTATTAAAAAAAATTATACCCTTCTTTCTCTCCCTGTGTAATCACAAACTATTAAGCCTTGACCAGAAACAGATTCTTTTCAAACTCTCCAGCGCTTATTATTTTAAGACATATGTTTCCCGTAAGAAATGTCTTCCTAAATTACTTGCCCAATATCTTTTAAGTTCCCACTGGTTATTTTATTTTTAATTTGCTGCTTTTCACATTTGTTTGGACATGTCTACTCCCCCAAATGAGCGGAGGAAGTGAATGAAGATTACAATTATCAGAATAAAGGCCAGTATGTTTGAGACTAGACACTATGAATCCTAACACATGGCATGTAGTATATTCTACTTGTAGTTCAAAGGGCTTTCTAAATTTATGTTTAGAAATTCCATGCGTCTCACACATACACTTAAGTAGTCACCACACTTCAATTACAAGGAGTTCACAACTCCTCTCTCTGAGCCTAATTCTGTATTTCAGACATTGAAATGTATTTCTTTTCCACTGCAACAAAACATTAGTAATAAAGTTAATGAAACCCCAAGAAATATTTATTACATCTCAAAAAGCATACTTATAGGAATAATTCTTCTAAAGCATTCTTGTAATACTGTATGTAGATATCTATACATGCACACACACAAAGAAAGCATTTAAAAAATTCCACGGTATTTGGCATAATACATAGAATAAAAGTGTCATAGAACTGGACAATCTTTGAAAGCAAAAATGCACTACTTTACAAATATAGCAGTAAGTTCACCTTTCAGTTCAACTGAAAATTACTATATGAGATCTTATTTGTACATCTGCTTGTTCGATATTTTAATTAAAAAATCAATGAATATTTTCTAGACAATTGGGTGCGTTTATTCATATACACACCTTCAGAGAACCATTTTATAATTATGGCTTCTCTGAGGATAGGATTTTCACAGAGGCAATGAAATACTTAACAGTTCATGAAAAGCATGTCTTCTCATACTCTCCAAATAGATAATGTATCTGCAAGTGCCCAGTGCTATCTTTGTAGTACCATTATTTGGTCTAACACTTAACTGATAAATTTTGAGTGGGGCCTCTCCGATTCATGAGTACAGACACAGCCATAGGAACCTTGAATTTAAGGGTGTGGATGCATATCCTGCAAACATGTATCTCATAACGGTGCTAAAAACTGTAGTTTTGACAGTGTTATAGCTATTGTCTTCTCAACAAGCTAGTAAATACAAGCAGGAGTTGCTCAGATTCTTTTAAAAAGGAACAGAAATTACAGATGTCTGGCTGTCAGGGGTTGCACTTGTGGTGCAAAGTTACAAGGTACACAAAGGAAGGTGCTCATGTCCATGAAACCAACCATTTATATATAGCACTAAATCATTTCTCAAGAATTTGTTTTTATATTCCTGCT
>NW_008824284.1:228333-230259 GCF_000699105.1 Pygoscelis adeliae | reverse complement strand
CTGCTGGTGCACTCATACAGGACAGTGAAAGATGTTTTACTGCTAATATTAAAATTACCTCCCATAATAACTTTTCCATAAAGACACACACGTATTTTTTACTGTGATCAAATATTTTGCTGGTTGTATTTTACTTACCATGCACCAAGCTATTTGCAGGTGAAACCAAAGTGTCCCAAAGACAAATATTTCTGTAGAAAAGAAATATGTTTTAATTCAGCAACAAGTGTTCTAAAATATTTTGAACACTTGAAAAGTCATCTGAACCTTAAAAAGATTGTTTTAGGCATAAAAGCACTGTAAACAGACTTTCAATGATTACTTTTGAGCAGACCCCAAATTACTTTCATATTTATACATATACTGTAAGAACATGCCCTCTACACAATCATTCTATGACTGGTTATTCTCATAAAGGATTCATATTGAGATTACAATCTTTTGTAGCTGAATTCACCTGAATGTTAGCAGGTTTTGCTATTTCTTGATCAAAACTTACTTAAAAAATAAGTGTGAAATGAAGAGCTATGCACAACTCCCTATGTCTACAAAAGTAATTTAAAACAGGCTCATATGAATAGAACAGAATAGTTTTCAGCTGGAAGGGACCTACAACGATCATCTAGTCCAACTGCCTGACCCCTTCAGGGCTGACCAAAAGTTAAAGCATGTCATTAAGGGCATTGTCCAAATGCCCCTTAAACACTGACAGGCTTGGGGCACCGACCACCTCTCTAGGAAGCCTGTTCCAGTGTTTGACCACCCTCTTGGTAAAGAAGTGCTTCCTAATGTCAAGTCTGAACCTTCCCAAATGCAGCTTTGAACAATTCCCACGTGTCCTGTCACTGGATACCAGGGAGGAGAGACCAGTGTCTCCCTCTCCACTTCCCCGCCTCATATGGAACGTGAATAGAGGATCTGTGCTTCCCTATGGAACCTCCTTTAATAGGCACATGAAATTTAGTTGCAAACATTGCTTCTCTCCCCCTCCCACAACGAAAGAGACCAGAAGTACACATGTTGCTCTTAAACTGCTTGAGGAGAATCATCAAAAAAAAGGCAGGGGGAAGGGAAGGAGAGGAAACATGGCACCACTTCATTTTTATGCATGATCACAGCAGTTCTTACCTGTTGTCGGAAGACAATCCTGCTGTGGCTATCAAAGATGACGAACTGATGAAAACAAAGTCATTGGCTGTTTTGTTATGACACTGCCAGGTCTGAAAAAATGCAGTTTAGAAATTATTAATTAAAAAAGAAACGGATTTTGTGTAAGCATGAAATCTTAAACTTCCTCAAGAAGGTGAGCTGTTTCAAAATCAATTTAAAGAATACAGGATATAAAGGTACGTGTATACATTCTGATACTCTTAATTTTTCACGGAAGTATACTTACCAGTCCTGCATTATTGGCAATTAATTAACAATTGACAATTATTGACAAGTCTCAAAGAACATTAAAGTTATTTCAGATCTAACATTGCATTTTCTACTCTCTAACTTAGTAAGTATGATTAGGATTTAAGAACTTGTCATACGGATCACAGGATGGCAACAATATATTATTAAATCTTGATTAATACTGGTTATCAGCACAATCCCTGCCCCCTCCTAACTATTCTAAAGGAGGAAGGAAAGAGAGCACAATGCAAGTTTATGGAAGCAGATTTAGTTTTCAGCTCACCAAATATGGTTTAGGTGAAGTTCCAGTAAGTGGGCAACATTTCCAATTTGTTTGATATAAACTTATACATCCATCAGCATCAACAATTCCAAACTGAAAAAAGATAATATTAATTGTAAATACATATGTATGTATTGCAGAGAAGTTATCCACAATTCAGAGAAGCTACTTTAGATTTGAAGAATATGAAGTGTCTGCTAATTTACAATTATGTTGGGGGGGGGGGGGGGGGGGGGGGGAGA
>NW_008824284.1:197033-228265 GCF_000699105.1 Pygoscelis adeliae | reverse complement strand
GGATAAGAGGGTAAGTACAGAAGGCATTTGCCAGTTACCTTATTTCCTTGGTAATTGAATCTCATTCGAGTTACCCTTGAGTTGCCACCAGACCTAAAACATGTGATTTGCTGTGCGTGACCCCATTCAAACATTCTTACACTACCATCTTGAGCACCTGTCAGGTCTGCAACAGAAAATATTTACATGACTTTTCACAGGCATTGTAGCAGTTGAGCAGGAAGGTTTCTTCCAAAATTTTAAGCTCACAACATCCTCAAAATAACTAGTGCCACAATAAGCGCCATAGTACCTGGCATACCGTAGGAATAGTGGGTACCACTGAAACTCAAACCCATGCTAGTCAAACCTTATTGAACTGTACTTACTCATTATTTAATTAAGAACTGTATTTAGATGGTACTGAAATATGAAGCTATTTACTTGGAGATAATAATGTATTTTTTCCCTGCTATCTTTCATCCAAGTCACAAATAAAACAGAAATACAGTACTTTTTGGTATTAAAAAAATATCACTGTTTCTAAGGGCTATTCTATATCCCACAGTATTTTTTTTTTTGAAACAAAATACTTTCAGTAAAATAGGGCTTATAAGCAACTTTTAAAACAGAATAGATTGCTGTGCTAGTACAAAATAGTAGCATATTAAAAAACAGGGCCAATAAGTAAATATATAAACTTCAGGTAACTTTTTTCTTTTTTTAACAAAACTGAACTTACAATATGGTAATGTTGGATGAGAAGCCATTCTTCTGACGTTATTAATAGCCTTCTTGAGCATCTGTTCAATACACAAAATAATAGAAAATAATTAAACAATACTACTGAACAAAAAACTTACTGAACTGGAATAATCAGTGATCACAGAGAGTTGTTTCCTATCAAAATTCCTACTGAAAGCAAGTACTGGGTTTAGAAATTCAGATAGAAGTCAGTTTCTTCCAAGGCTAGTGTAGATGTTAATACTTTTGCAGCTTTATACATCTAGGTAAATATTAACTTTTTGCTTCAGAGATTTATGGATCCAAATATAAACACTCCTTAGACTGCAGTCTTACCTCTTTTCTTGCCAATTCCTTTCTGATTCCATTAAATTTATTGGAATATTCCTGAATATTGTAAGATAAGCAAGAGAGAGGCAGAAGCATGTAAAGAAAGAGGTAAACAAACTTTAACAGAAGTAAAAAATAGGAAGGAATATATTTATTTAAGTCTAGTTAATTTATTGTCACTGATTGAAAAGTGATTATTTGTGGCCATCCAGAATAAGCAATATACCTAGCAACTGGTTAATCTTCAAAAGCGTTTGTAATTTTGCAAATACACATCCAATGGATTTTCAGCAGCACTTTTGTTCCTAAATTTCAAACTTTGCTTTGAGCAAGGTACATTACCAAGAATGCCATTTTTCTTAGTTGATCTAAATCTCCAGATTTAGACTGGAGACATTAGACAATTCAGATAAAGACCCCATCTAATGAAATCATAAGTCCAACCCACAATACCACAACTGGAAAGAAATGGTAGGGATTTTCGTCAGGGCAATGCATCTGTATTTTCCCTTCTTTTCTTTCTATGAATGTACGTCAAAGTTAAGTTTTCATTCTTTTATTTCCTACTAGTTCTCCTCAAAAGCATCTGGCTACTTTGAGGACTGTCTTTCCTCAGAAAATTGTTGGATTCCGTTTGCTCATGAATGTATTATTTACCTGAACATTTGAGAGAAGAAGGCCATAAGTTTATATTCATGCCAGGTGTTAACTTTAAATGATAACACAAACAAAAGTTTGTTGCCAGAGCACACACTTTCAACACAGCAGCTTACCACTTACTACACATCAGTAGCAAGCTGGCACTGAACTACTTTCATGGAATCATTTAGGTTGGAAAAGCCCTTTAAGATCATTGAGTCCAACCATGACTTAACTGCTATAATTTTGTACAGTATTTTGCTACTGCTTTGTCACTGAAACAGTAGATAGTGAATCAAGTATTTTAAGTATGCTATTCTCCCCAGCCTCAACTCATATCAGGGTGTCAACTGGAAGAATATATGAATTACAAATTTTCACTTGCTTCATTTTACTAAATATAATCCAAAGAGTTGAAAAGCAATGTTCTCCCAATTTTCAGTTTGCAAACAAAAAGGAGGAAAAACACCTGGAAGGGAAATAATTTATTTTCTTGCTAAAGTTTCACGGGGTTTGGATTAGTGGAGTAATTGCAACCCTGTTGACTACATTTTGGAAGCAGATTTAGATCTTTCAATTCTCAAAGCTTTATTATTTGTTGAAGAGAAAGCCTTATGCCTCTCGGTTACCCAAGTTTATTTCAAAACACTTTCCTGAAGGTAAAAAATAAGATTTTCAAATAAATATTTTCCTTTTTTCTGTAAGTACTTTAAATGACAAGGAAAAAAGCTCAACGGTTTGGTAAAACACTGGTGAATAAAACAATATATACCTTGTAAGATTTAGGACAAGACAACAGAGAATGATATTCTTCAAACATTAGTGCATATACCAATCAGTAAATAATTGCAATACTTTGCTCTCTAAACTTACAATTTATCTCTCTGTGTAAGTGAAAAAAAATTATTCATGCTCATTCTATTTCTTCACCAAAATGAAGGACTGTGTTGTGTTTTATAGCTACTAACTTTTACCCAGAAGTCAATGGAAATCATATTCCTTCATTCAACAGATAAGCATGCATCATGATCTCCTGACCCCTACTGGATTATGCTTCGGAAAAATGCATGCTTACAGAAACGTGCCTTTGAAAGACTATGCTAACATAAGTCTCTGGTGCAGCATCTCTGATTTAGAAGCTAAGTATCATTATAAAATGCAAATACTTCCATTACCAATGTAACTGACATTTGATATTGCTAGTTTCCCCTGAACAATAGCTGATGGCTAGAACACCCATTACTTTGTTGAAGAATTGGGTGCTTTGTGCCTAATGTACAGTAAGACTGAAGAACTAAAAAGCTTAAAATCTGACCCACCAGTTATTAAACTGGTGAATATTGGTGTCAGTCATACTGGTTTGGAAGACAAGCTGTTGAACATTATCTGGGTTTCAAAGCTGACAGTACGTACTATTTACTTCAATGCTTTCCTAGAAACACCTCCTGTAAGAACTGTGTAAACATACTGTACTGAAGGATCTGGTGGTGAGCCTCCTTACTTACCTTGTATGAACTGCGTAACAAGAAACAGTGAAGAAGAATAACAAAACACCCTTAGGGCTAATAAAACGTTAACTGCCTGAGTATCATAAGGCAAATAGTTTCCCCTGTTCATGGAAGTGAAGCAAAGACAACAAGACTGAAAAGCCAGTAATGGTAAAGAACAGTGGACTATATCTACTAAATGGGCTGCAAATTATGGAAAAGCAAAGATGGGACCAAGGATCGAAAGCAGTATCTGAAGGAACAAAGTAACAAATAGTAGCAACAAAGATTTTGGTGAAGCTGGTTTTCCTCCAGATTCGAGTCCTTCCACAGTAATACTATTTTCTCCCAAGAATCCCTATATCTTCCTTCATTTACTTTGTCCTTCATTCAGTACCTTTGTCTCCCCTCCCTAGTAGGCAGGTGTCGTTGGGTGCTGTGGTTGGTCCTCTACTCTGCCACAGTCAAACAGTATGCCAAATAAAATTTAGGTCCAAACTTTAACAGCAAACGCATTCAACAAACATAGACATATATCTTCAGGTAAGAAAGTTTTACTACATCTAAACTAGGAAGTCATATAAGAGTAGTTTACATTAATAGATTATGTAATTACTTTGTTGAGAAATACACAAACTCTATACATACATATATATATAAAAATGGAAGTGAGAGGAGAAAGTGGCAAAGTCATTCAAAGAATATTTGCAGAAGAGACCTGATTGTGATACCAGAGCTGCAAAACTGGCAACTAGGATCAGTAGTTCCTAAATGTAAGGGAGAGGTGTAGGTATTGGCACAATACCCACTTCCATGTATGGATAACATTATCTTTCTTATAATGCTCATTCCTTATTTACTCCTCCTCCTCATCAAATATTTTCAAAAATCAACTGCAATACAAATTAATATATGGTTCTTTCATTCTGTCACCACTTATCGACTTGCTCTGAGCTGTTAAACACCACAAAGTACAGCCAAATCACAAGCCTTAATGCATTCAGTTATCCAGGAAAACTCCACATCTATGTGCAGATAGGCTGAGAGGTATGGGTGTCTTGTATGACCATTTCAGTCCAGTTAAGTGGGTCCAAATAAGCATCTCCCAGCTAACTACTCAACAGATCTACGTTATTAGAGAGCATCTATGCTGCACAGGAACTAAGGTAGGTATGTCAATGGCCAGACTAGGGTTATCATTTGATTTGAATTAAATTTGAGCTAATAGCTTTTTGCTCAGCGCCAAGCTTCACTCCAGACACCGAATCTTTCTAAAAGTAAGAGTTACCCTTGTGCAGGTGTCACCTCTGTGATCAGAAGGATCAATTTGCTCATGTGGACATAGTCACACTTTACTGGGCATCCCTCACTCCAGTGTATTTCAGAAATGCCGAGCAGAGGAGATAATCAGTTTCACTAAAGCGCTGTCTTCAGAAGTGAGGTATTTAATAATGATACCAAGAGTTATGGCAAAACTGTGCAGCACTTCAAAGACAACAGAGCTGACAACAGCTTTGCAGATGAACAGTCATACATCAATGTGACTTGTAGTTCAAACTATGCATGATGTTTGTAGTTGGTCCTATTTCTGCAGGACTGCCTTCCTCATTTTTCTTATGAAACCAAGAATCCACATTTTCCCCGAAGTTTAAGTTGCTCAGTTTCCAGAGTTTAATCCATTTCATTTGAAGCCTCTGTCCTGCCAGTGAAATCTGCTTTAGGAGTTCATTCACTGTCCTTTCTCTAATACAGGCTTGTACTAATATACAGTGCACTACAATGGTACTTTGTACCAGAGCAGAAGTTGATATTTACTTCTAAATAAAAGCTGGAATAGTCTGGAACTCAGAATGAAACTTAAGATTGTGCTTAAAATAAAAGCTACCTTGATATTTCACACAAATATTTCTACCCAGTTGTTATGAATTTATACCCTGAAATCTCCTGAATATATACTTTTTAGATACAGCATTTGGCTTCAAGTCAAAGAACAGAGCTGCAACTTCTTACCTAAATCCTTATTCTTTATTTTTAAACGATGTATCTTAAGTATAGAAAGCATATATGGCTTGACTAAAAACTTTGCTTGCTTAGCTAGCGTACCTTAAATTCTCTGCAGTATTTTAACCTATTAATCTAATGATTATAAAAAATTCCAGCTCGTCTTGATTACACAGAAAAACTACATTTACTTACATGCTAATTGTAAAATATAACCAGCAACACTGAACAGACAAAAGGAGAGAAGTAGATAGAGTACATAAGGCTAATCTTTGACAAGTGACTTACCACAGATGCACCCCTGCCAGTTTGTGTACTACCAAGCCAAGGCATATTGATAGGTGTGCCAGGATTACTATGAGTATAAGGAGTGGTTCCCTGAACATTTACCAGATCATCACGAGCATGTATAACTAAGAAATCATCAGCCCTATAAATGAAACAATATTATAAGTTAGATTCCAAACAACAACATAAAATACTGTGTTTTGTTACACTGATTTATACACAGTCAAACTGTGATACTGGAAACATAGAAAGTATACCCTTTATTTTCTATTTCCACATCATCATCAACCCAGGTATAGATTTGTGTAGCTAAAATCGCAGAAACATCTAATTCTTGAATGTCATGACTCGATGCTATTGCAATGCAGTTCCGATTTGCCTGCAAAAAAGTCACAAACACACACAAACGCAGATACAAAAGGAATACTCAAAAAGGTGCTTTTTTTTAATTTTCTCTGGTTATGGTATAGTTGTTCACAAAAACATGCACTTAATCAATTTACAAAACCCAAATATTTATGGCTACAAATCTATACACTTAAACTGTTTAAACTTGACATTTCCCTTCTAAAAGTTTATTTGCATCTGGGATAGCATGACACAGTATTTGTATTTTATACCTCTCAAGCAGCTCTAGTTTCCCCTTGCTTTCCTCACAGGATAAACAAGAGGTAACTATACTACAATGCTTGCAACCAAGCTCTCCTCCTCTGCTTCTTAAGGCTTAAATGGTTGAACAGGAGAGGAAAAGATGACTTCCTGATTGTCTTCAACAGAGAAGGAAAAATATTCCTACACACAAGCTTAAAGAAAAAGTAGAGACCACCACCCCTTCCCTCAATCCATTGCACAATAGAAAAAAAGACAATTTGCTGTAGAACTGTTTAATTATGAAAAGATAATTATGAAGTGCTTTAGAGAAGGGAGCACTGGGAGTTCAAGCTGTAGCAGGATGGCTGGCAAAGGATCTCTCACCCATTCACAATGGGACTACCACCTGTTTATCAGGTGGAAGTACAACACAATCAGATTATCCTACCTCCTTTATACTCACCTTATTGACTGCAAAAGCAGTAATGATGTCAGACTCTTTATGGATTATTCTTGCTTTGCCTCCTGGGTATCCCAAATCTGTTTCTATCTGTGTTTAAAAAGTAAAGCATACTTAAATGCAAACTTCTATGCAACACTGCTTTTTACTGGAAGTACAGAGACCAAACACTGGATTGTATGAAATTCCACGTAATTTTTTTCTCAGATTTAATTCTAAGAAAATATGACAAATATAACCTGTAGTAAGTAGGGTAAACCTGTTTCGTGTGTAATAATCTAGCTTCCCACTGCCATGTTGAGATTACCGCAGCGACACAGAAAGCATAATTTGTCACAGAAGTCACAGTACTGTGTTCATTCTCAAATTTTTCAGGGATGCTGAAAACCAGCAAGGCTATCTGCACACCTGGGGGTGTTGATAATAAAAAAAAAAAAAAAATCGAGCCTTGGATGTTTTGTTCTTAAAAAAATTTGCTAAGTCTTTTCATGCTCTTAGCAAACACTTTTCACCACTGAAACTGATGAAAGTACCAAAAGAAGGTACAGACAGGATCCTGAGCAGGAAAATACATTTGAACTTTGTCAGCTTATCTATTCACTATTCTCCACAATTAAATAAATCTGGAATCCTGCACATTACCAGTACCACAAACTTTTTACTATCACATTTTCTTCTCCCTGCCCCGCAATGTGATCTAATGTTGTATTTGAATCTTGTCTACCTTTTTGTATTTTAGAAATGCATCCAGGTATATGCCACCACACAACAAAATTCTAAACTCTATCAGCACTGTAGTACTCCTGTTCAAAATCGAAGAGCTCAGCATTGCAAGTATGAAACTGACAGATTACAGACTCCAGTCTGTTGTAGTTACAAAATAATTTTACAGTTAAAAAACCTAGCATTGCCAAACAAATGATGACATAAAAATTCAAACCTGAATTACAAATGTTAAGTTTTGTATTTTCTTCAAAACACAAAGAATTATTCTGGAACTACCATTTCCCAGCCTCTCCCCTTCAATTTCTTAATTATCTGGTCTTCAAAAGATTTAAACAAGGATATTTCAGTTGAAAAACAGTAAGATGGTGCTGTCAAAAAACTGCAAACAGTCTTTTTCGAAGTCTGAAAAAAGTCTGTAGCTGTAATACACCATGAAGTAGAATACCTTTTTTAAGATTAGAACAAAATTGATACTCCAGTGATCTTACATATGTTAAACTGCACAAAACTGCAGCAATGAACAGCTACAAAAACATGATCTGTGTTGTGTGGTGAACAAACCCACATGAAATTAAGATTTTTTTTCCCAGTCAGTTCCAATTACCTACTTGCTAATACTGCTTTATCGCATAATTAATAACAATAAGGTAGCCCAAGGGCATCATAGGGTGTTCTCATTTCTGTCTTCTCACTAGTTTTGTAAAAGAACGCCTGAAGAATACAGTATTTGTTTGCATCTCTAGGCATAGTATTATAACTTTTTAGTCTCTCATACCAATTTTTCAATAAAGTTGCTATATGGGTTCATTTGTCACTATGTTAAAACTAAGGTTCAGCAAAAATTTTCAGTATCATGCTAACTGCTCTAACTTCAGTTAACCACCTTCATTTATAGACAACTATTATAGCCATCTCATACTGCTGAGAGCTCCAGTATGTACTGTATTCCCATAGTACTACTGAATTTTTGTCACCTGGGCAAATCTCAATCTCAGCTCTTCACTTGGCATAGCTATGGAATTTGATAATACATATTGTTCTTACCTGATTGTTTAATCCAGTTTTCTAAGATAAATTTAGTTTCTGATAGGCTCTATTACAAGACTAATTTAACTCAATCGCTTGCAAAACTGAATTTTTAAGTTTGATATGTCAGCAAAGATTTTTTTAAGGGAGATCAGCACCATTTCAAAGAGGAAGTATTTCATAATGATGTAAGGTCTAATTAATTTGAGCATTACTGCTGTGTACCTTATTGACGATGGACGACTCCACCATAGAATTTTTCATGGTTTCACTGTGCTCCTCTAATGACTTCACCAAGGAAAGAACAGCCACAGAACAAAGAATAAAGATAAGACATAACATGCAAGGTATCAAGGAAATCCTTAATTCCTTGTTGTTTATCCCTACATAGAACAATGGAAACACAACAGCATGTTTGCACACACACACGTATTTTATGTATGAACAGTAATTATCAAATTCTAAACTCTATATTCAGTACAGAAGACACTTCATCTTGTCCATCTCAAAAGTCAAATTTCTTGAAAAATAAGCTATCTCCATTGACATTTTAACAGTAACAAAAGGATACAAAATAAAGCTAACACTCCTATGCGGTGTAAGGCTGTCAATGATCCTACTTAGAAACACGTAACGCACACCTAAAATATTCCTAAATACCTTTCCATACAGCATAGCGACATGGCTGCATTAACATAAGACATGATCAGAAATGGTGCATCTTCAAAGGACAAGACAAAAGGAACAATTTTTCTTTTAACTGCAGTCTGTAGTGAACACAATTAGGCACAAAAACTCAAACAAGCTAATATTTGAGTTGTGACAGAACAAAGATTAGCTCATACAGAACTCTTCACTGCCATGGCTTTACTAGTCATGAATACTCTTTTTCTCCTGCATGTTTAATTTGTTCAGATCTGCTTCTTTCTCCTGTTTCTGCTACTCCATAGTTTTTCTATAATACAAGTGATTCTTTCGAATTATTGGGAGTCAGTGTGAGTAAGAAAGAAAAGGAGCAACTAAAGAAGGAGAAAAAACCAGCCCAAAACTCCATTACAGAACAACTTTAAAACGTTTAACTGAATCTGGAACCTGGAATCCAGCTAGACACTGGGACAAGTTATCAGGGACAAATATTAACTGTTGTACAACCAGTTTTCTCATTAAAATTGAATCATAACATGATAGAAACCAGTGGATAGAAACTCAGGATGACTATGGCAGGGACAAACTCAAACTTTTAGAACTTTGACTGATTAGGTTACTGGTTTTAAACTTTAAAGTTTCAAAGGTTGTCATTCTTTTGAGGCAGCTTTTATACTGATCTTAACTAAGAGGCTGACTGTAGCTAAGTGGTGTTAGGTGACAGTCTACAGTCAAAGACTGATAACTTTTGTTTTCAACAAAACAACGGACAAAGATTTTTTAATATGAAATACTGCAGATTTAGAGTCATAGCCAAGTATATTATCCATTCATGCTCTAGAAAGTAAACAAGCCAGTCAAATAACTTAAGTAAAAGCTCATAGATTGACCTGCAACATTTAATGCATTTTATATACCACATTTAATTAACCAACCTCATTTAGGCATCGCTTCTTTGTAAAAATATTTCTGATAAAGGTTTCCTGGACTTCTTCCTGTTTAACCAAGTACTGCCAGAGCCTCTTCACAGATAGTGCAACATGACTGTTAGATCTACAGAACAAAGTTAAAACGAATATTTACATCATGCTCATTCTTAGACTGCAATACCTTATATTCTAATCGAACTATAGTCAGGAGAAGTACTGAAGCAAAACTACAGCTCTCTAAACACTGTACAAGACCTATTCAGAAG
Source organism: Pygoscelis adeliae (assembly GCF_000699105.1). Taxonomy (NCBI): domain Eukaryota; kingdom Metazoa; phylum Chordata; class Aves; order Sphenisciformes; family Spheniscidae; genus Pygoscelis; species Pygoscelis adeliae. Next base: position 218,154 of record NW_008824284.1, on the reverse strand, counting down.
CATTCTGGTACCATCTTCCTGACAAACCTACATGTAAGAGGAGGTGCAAAAGGAAGAAGAACTTGTAGCATTTTCACCTCCTACCTTGGGACAAATGAGAAAAATCTCTTAAAGAGATTACACAACAGTAAGATCAGCATACAGATTATTTATTAGTTCACCTCATTCTTTACAATATGGATCATTTCTGTTTATTGCTAATGAGTGCTTCTATCACATGGACAATGAATGACTAACACTTCCTGCTAGGAACACATCATCAGCTGTGTAACACCTCTGAAATAACCATGACTTTTCAGTAACAACATTGGAAGGATTGTAGAATCAGATCTCAAATGTTAATGCTTATCCCTAGAAACCGTATGCTCAAGCAAAACTTGTAAATACAAAAATAGCTGCTTATGGCAGGCCAAAAACCATCAAACCCTAAATCGCTTTAAATCATAATTTAAAAATAGTGCCAGGCAGCAGATACGTGTTAAGCTGTTCCTTTTTAATCAACTCAAGTTACTAAAACCGTGACAATTCTGAGGTATTTTACAACAAAAAGACAGACTTTCTGTTGATTCTGCAACCACAGATGATAGTAAGATTAAAAAGGCAGAAATCTATTTAAAAAGTGACAATTTAAGAAACTGAGAACACTCTTCTGGCTGACCATGCAATTATGTGGAGTCATAACTATGCGAATATTATAAATAGTAAATATTCCTTCTCTGATTTTAGGAAAAGATACTGATAACAACAAAATTTTATTCCCTCCAAAGGTGCGGCAATTATTCAATTCATTGTCACTCATGCTTAGTTATCTCTCAGGGCAAATCTGTTATTCTTTATTTTATTGTCAACCATAGTTTTTCCACAGAGACACTCAAAATCAGTAAGTTAAACTTCAATAAAAGAACTTAAAAAAATTAGAAACTTCTGATTGTTTTTCCTGACCTTGCTTTGGACCAGAGATGCATGAATTCTGATGTGTACCCACAATTTCACAATGGATTAGAGCAAATCTAGAAACTGGCATTATATAGTTATCAAAATTATGGTCTATCACACGTACTAACAACATAATGCTTGATGTATATTGAAGATATTAGAGTCAGTGTTTACAGAAATTAGACCCACCTGAATGGAGTGTTTGTAGGCTCAAGTAAAGTTTTATGACGAAGCAATGCAGGACCAGCAGCTAGGGCATCTTCAGAAGCATGAACTGAAATATAGTGTTGAGGTGGACCCCCATATAGCTCAAGACGTCGGAGAAGAACTTGTTCCCAGCGTTGTAGTGTTTTCAAAACTGCATGGCATATCGGTGAGCTAACTGGAAGCTCTACAAAGACAAGCAAACAATAATAGAAACCCTTCCTTCTCCAATATGATCTTGACAAAGATAATTCCACAGCTGATGACTGAAGTGTATTTCAAATATCTCCAAAAGTAAGCTTTATTCAAACCTCAGCTTGATATTTGCAAGTATAAAAAGATGAACTGCTTTGTGCTATCATTGCTAAATACAGAAACAGACTTCTCCAATGCTGACAGAAATTAAGTATCATGGAAAGATCCTCCTGGAAGCTATGTCAAGGCATATGGATGACAGGCAGGTGATGAAAGAAAGTCAACATGCCTTCACAAAGGGCAAACAGTGCCTGACTAATCTGGTGGCATTCTATGATGGACTGACTGTGCTGGTGGACAAGGCAAGAGAAACTGATATCCTCTATTTTGACTTCTGTAAGGCCTTTGACACAGACCCACACAACATCCTTATCTCTAAACTGGAGTGATATGGATTTGATGGATGGACTATTCGATGGATAAGGAATTGGCTGAATGACTGAATCCAAAGAATTGCAGTCAATGGCTCAATGTCCAAATGGAGATCGGTAACAAGTGGTGCCCCTCTGGGGTGTGTATTGGGATCAGTACTGTTCAATATCTTTGATAATGACACAGACAGTGGTAGTGAGTGCACCCTCAGCAAGTTTGCAGATAACACCAAGATGAGTGGTGCAGTTGATTTGCTAGAGGGAAGGGATGCCATCCAGAGGGACCTTGACAGGCTTGAGGAGTTGGCACACGTGAACATCATGAAGTTCAATAAGGACAAGTGCGAGGCCCTGCAACTGGGTCAGGGCAATCACCAGTATCAATACAGACTGAGTGACGAATGGATTGAGAGCAGCCCTGCAGGGAAGGACCTGGGGATACTGGTGGATGAAAAACTGGACATGAGCTGCCAATGTGCACTTGCAGTCCAGAAAGCCAATCGCATCCTGAGCTGCATCAAAAGAAGGGTGCCCAGCAGGGCAAGGGAGGTGATTTACCCCCTCTAATTCATTCTCATGAGACCGCCCTGGAGTATTGCATCCAGTTCTGGGGTCCCAGTACAAGACAGACATGGACCTGTTGGAGCAGGTCCAGAGGAGGGCCACAAAAACAGTCAGAGGGATGGAACACCTCTGCTATGAAGAAAGGCTGTGAGAGTTGGGTTTGTTCAGCCTGGAGAAGAGGAGCTCCAGGGACACCTTACTGCAGTCTTTCAGAACTTAAAGGGGACTTACAAGAAAGACAGAGAACGACTTTTTACCAAGGCCTGTAGCAATAGGACAAGGAGTAATGGTTTTAAACTAAAAGAGCATAGATTTATATCACATATAAGGAAGAAAATTTTTTATGATGAGGACGGTGAGACACTGGAACAGGTTGCCAGAGAAGTTGGGCCATCTAACGCCCCATCCCTGGAAGTGTTCAAGGTCAGGTTGGATGGGGCTTTGAGCAACCTGGTCTAGTGAAAGGTGTCCCTGCCCATGTCAGGGGGGTTGGACTAGATCATCTTTAAAGGTCCCTTCCAGCCCAAACCATTCCATGATTCTACAACTCTATGAAACAAGGAGTAGGACTAGTGTAACTTGAATTACAAAAAAATATAGGGTTTCCACTAAGAAATAAACATTGTAAACATTCTTGTATGCCTAAGAGGCAAAGAAAAAACCTAAGTATGCAGAGACTTCTGCTAGCTACTGAGCATTCCTTCTCACCCACTCATCTTACCCACCCACCGTGTTATTTCATAAACATACCTGTATGATAAACAGTATCAGAACAATTATTCACAGATCATAGAAAAATTAAGAAGTTCTGAATTAAAAATAAAGCTACAACATATATATTATTTAACACACTACTGATTTTAAATGTGGTTATTGAGTATGAAAAGACAACTCTGCTGCTTATTACCTGAAAGATCATGTCCAGCCAAAGGGTAGAAAATCTTCAAATTGTGAAGTACCAGCTGAACCATTGCCAATCTCATCAGCGACCAACTAACAAGAAAGCACTAGTAAGTCATTTACTAATAGGAAAATAAATTTTTCTCACTTATTCACAGTTAGGATTTAAATTTAGAGCTTTAAATCCTCATTATAAACTGCTGATAACTACAAACAGTATTTTAGAATATTATAGACACTTTGAATTCAAAAGTCACTATACCATGTATTAATGATTATAATCATTGTGAAAAATTAACTACTAAGTCTAGATAATGCACTGCCATGATGAAATACCAAGTAACTGGTGGATTATCTCAAAAGTAAAAGGCCAGGAATGCAAGTCTAGCCATTGCAGAACATCTTGCATTCTAAAGAGTTACTTACCTGTATGAATTTGAATTAGAATGCTCTTGATTATGTGAATTTGATGCAAACACATCTCCATCAATATCTTCATCATCTTCGCCACTTTCCTGACTCTCTTCTGAATCATATTCCACTCTACTTTGTGATGGAAGAAAAGGCTAAAAATTTAAACAATATTCCTTGAGTATCTTCTAGCTAGCATCTAGTTTTAAATTATCTTTTTAAAAATAGATCATTATAATATTTAATGCTTTTTATAAAAGAGCAGGCATATCATCTTACTCAATTTAGTAACACTGGAGTTTGTACCTCATGAAAAGGGTAACTGTCCATGAGCATTGCATACTTTAACAGCTTAACTATTTTTTACATTACTCAAAATTCTAATGCTGAAAATGAAAATACTAACAGTTTTCCAATTCTTATTTTGCTTTACTTTCATGTCAGATATATCAAACCACATGTAGGACACACAAGCTTGTTATTTGTCAGGGAGAAGCCAAAACCACCAGTGTATTTTCTCTCTAGTTCTTCCAAGGGCTCAGAGGACTAAAGAACAAGAAAATCCTATCGCTTGCCTATAGAGTTCAGCATATATGATAAGCCCACCATCAGTGCCCCACTGTGTTATTCAGTATTTACAATTTCTTTTTTTGTCCTTGTTCCTAAAATACTGCTTACATATTTATTTTGCTGATATGGCTAATATTTGATACAGAAATGTGCCATACAACTCCATACAATTATGTAATTTTCTACAAAGAAAGATCTGCCACAGCAGACTTGACAGAAGGCAACATAATTTGATTTCTAGTAGGTATACATGTTCATTTCACCCATTTGAAAAAGATGATAAAAAGCTTTTCACATCTCCTTGTTCATCTAAATAGCTGATCCATAATTACTTACACATTTGTACTCTGCAACTGTAAAAAGCAACGTTTTCTTCATAGCATCTGAAAACTAATTGATTTCATAGCAACAGTTTTTAAGAAAGCTGTTTCATAAATATCTATAGGCAATGTTTTAGAAAAAGCTAAATATGAGTAATAAAAACAGGCAGCTTCTATCACGCATCTAAATCAATACCTAGAATAAAGACTAAGAAGAAAAAAATTACCATTCCAGAAGTGATAGTTACGTAACTGTTATAATAGCAAAAAAATTACCTTTGCAATGAAATAATCCCAGATGCTAAGCTCAGGAGGAATGAATCTTTCTTTGTAAGACGGAGATTCTTGGTCTACCAATGGCAATGCAGGCGATTGAGAACTCTCTTTTGGAGAGGTTTTTGATGAAAGCCTGTAACGTTTTTGCTGTGTCTCTCCATCACCTACAGAGCAAGAAAATACAGTATGTTGCTTTAAATTGTCTGCTCCACCTCTCTACTGCTTTTAATAAAAGAATTTATAATAGAAAGTAAAAATCTTCCTCATTACAAGTTTTCGAATTTTATCTTAACATTTCTGTCGCAAATAAGCATGGAGAATGTTAATCCTCAAATATGCAAAACTAATTCTGAACTAGAACTCCAGAAGGGGAAAACCCCCAGCACAAATAATACAGAATAGTAGAATACACCCCTTAACTGCATTAGAAGCTTTATTCCTACAACAAAGATGACAAATATTGTTGCTCAAGCAACAATACTGCAAAACTAAGTTACTTTAATAAGCACTACTAAATACTGATTATGCTTGGTTTTTAAAACAAGCCCAAGAGTCTTGTTTTTCAGAATATATAGTGCAAATATCTAAGGTTGCCATTCCTACTCCAAGTTTTAACTCCTTGTCTCCTTCCAGAGGAGGTCTGTACTTTTTTTAAACAGTTGAATTCTGATAAATCCATATGTCCTGACAATATATTTCTCCAGCAAATATAAAAGATCCCATTTTAACTAATACAATCCGATATATACCTTATCAAACAGGGAAGGACTAATTATTTGTAATAATACTCTAACTCCTAGGAGTTAAGGGGTCCCCTCACTTCCCCCAACAAGTGTCTACGAGAGATTTATTTGAATTACATTCTTGATGATTACAGTACTCAAGGAAACAGCTTATCCAAGCTATCGGAAACATCTTAATGCAGTTATATCATAAATGAATGAACAAGCAAGCTTCATTTCAGATGCCTTATTTTCTTGTTAATTAAGAAGTATCAACTTCACAAATATGGAAAAAGTAACAGCTTACTTAAAAAGAGGCTCACATAACCATCTGATAACCTGAAATCATTCTGGTTCTTGGTAGGTGAATTGTACTCCATACAGCCTTACTGTTAGTAGAGGAGGAATGACATTGATTGTCACTGTTCCTGATCAGTAAGTTAGTGTTCTGGAGAGCCAGAACACTTCTGAAGTAGAAGAGACGAGGGAGAAAGGGAATCATATTTGGAGATTTGATACAACATGGTGGCCTTCATTCATCTTCCATTACAGACAAAATGGACTTGAATCCATTTCCCACTTGATTGTAAAATTTATTTATTTTCAAGTAGATGCATGGAGATTAGTTTCTACAGTGAAATAACTGAATGGGTTTAAAACTCAGGTAAAACAAAGAAAGCTAAAACATTAAGATAAAAAAGGGAGTTGATTTTCTGAACTGCTTTTTGAAGTCCCCAAAACTTTCAACACCTATTTAACCAAGTACTGAACATTTACTTTTTTCTTAAGCATTTTAAAATCTCCCTTTTCCAGTTAAGGTTTGAAAACTATGACATCACCCAAAAGAATCACAGAACACACTTGAGTTCCACCCCACTCCTTTTTCTTAAGTGCAAAAAAAAAAAAAAAAAGCAGTTGGGGAAGAAGAGTATAGAAAAACCTTTTCATTGTTTCTTGCTTAATTAAGTGGGGCTTTTGTTTTGCATACAGCAATAATGTGACCAGGCAGCTAGTCATAAAAGATCTCATCTAAACATCTCTTAAGTAAAGGGGAATGTGGGTTGCCTTATGATTTGAGTCTTTGGTTGATCTAACAGCAGTAATAAATAGGCTCCAAGAAAGCAAATCTGCAGGCTAAAAGAGCTGACACGGAGATTAGACATCCCTGTCACTGAATTCAAGCATCAATATGTTGGGCCAGACTGGTTGCAAGGATGAAGTGTTATGAACATCACAAATGCAAATGGGTGCTTTATTGTTTTAACTTTCCTTATTCCCTTCTGCCACCAAGGGCCCACAAACCTAACTTCCACTGAAGCTTCTGAAATTACTTTCTCCTGTTAATAATGCCAGGGATGGCACAAAAAGAGCCAGCATCCCTACGAATGCATGGAGTGAACTACTACAAAGAAGTATTTCCTATACCCTTATTTTTTTTTGTTTATGTTTTATCCACAGGAAACCTTTGAGTCTTGATAGATGCTTGACAGACTATTTCCTTCAAAACTCTTATGGGTACTCCAATCACTTGAAAAACAGGTCTAACACTCTGGACAAAAGAAAAACAGAGCTCATTTAAGAACAGTTATATTCCACATGTAAGACTTACATGCTCGTAACACAAACTGAGCCAACTGTAAACCCTAAGGGAGGTAAGATTTAAGTTGATTTTTTAAAAAAACTTTTGGGGGTTTTTAATACCTCAACTATGATTTTTTAATTTTTTTTTTCCTTCAAATGGGCAAATTCTCTGTATTCACAGTGGTTGATGGAACTTTTTCATAATTTCTAGTCATTTTTGGACCAGAAAAAAACATGTTTTTCCAAGGATTTTCAAAAACATTTCTGACCATGTATGAGGATGACCATTACCACTACAAGCAGCTGAACTATAAAATAATTTATATATAGAACCTTTTAAAAGCTGAAGACAGTATCTCATCTTTCATCTTGAAACTGGGATATTTTAACAGTTTGTGTTGCACTCCTATACTGTATCATAATTTTTTTTTTCCTGTTAGGGATATTATTTGAAATCCACTTACCTGTACTAAAAGTCATAAATATAATAGCTGCAGTACAATGCATTTTCATTTCATTATTTAAAGCTCATCCGCTAAGAAAGAGCATGCACATGCATCACTGTATGAATTTTTAGCAATTGCTTAAAAAAAATATTCACTAGGCATAAAATAAGGAGCAAGTGTTGCATGATATAGAAATAAGCAAGTATATGCTTGCAGGTTGGTTTTCTAAGCAGAATTCAAAAAGCAAATGCTTTACTTTAAAACAGTACTTTTTTTCCATTCTGTTGGATCATTCTTCGTATTTTTAAGAATACTGCAGGCTAGCCATTGGAAAAAATTCAATATTAAGGCACACAAAAGTACAAGCATCTAAGTAGTTTGAAATACATACTAATAATGCCAATTTTTTTTGCATTCTAAAAATCTTCAGATAAATTAACAAATTCATTAAAAATCTGACTTTGTCATTTGGGATTTCAGATCATCAATTATATTCACTTTCAAATTTCTCATATATTTCTAGCTAAAACTCTTTTACATGTTTTTTGCATTCAAAACGTTTACCTTAGGTTCCATTTTACTTTTAAGAGAAATGTACAATTTATGTTATTATCCAAGAATATTGTAATATTTCAGACAAGGAAAACGCTTCTATTTCTGCCAAGATCTAACACATACAATGATATTCAAAAGACTTTTTGCCCACATCACCTCCCTTCCACCTTCCCAGGAAGAGCTAAAAGGCAGATCTCTTTCAATTTCCAAAAAAACCTAAAACACAAATCAGAGTTACTGTGTTTTACTGAAGACTGTGTGCAGGCATGAAGCATCAACACCCCAACACCATACGGAAAATGCAAGTCTTGATTAAGAGATGTGAAACTGTAAGTTGTCCTCTTACAAAACCATCACCCTTGATTGCAGGCATCAACAAATATCAGCACTGCTGAAGCCCAGAACAGAGCGGAATGAGAGAGACATGACAAAGACATACTGATTTTGAATCACACCTCGAATCATTTTAGTGAGTGTAAAGCCCTGCACAGATTTCTGTAATTCTTTGGGAAGCTATGAAAGCCAACTAGAACAGCAGCCTGGTAAAAGTCTACACTTCTGGACATTTCAATTTCAAACCTAAAAAGAATTTGCATTTCGCAAGGTTACAAATCCTGAAGTTTTTGACATGATATTCTGCTTACTCATGGGCAATAGCCTGTGTGGCCAAGGTGATAAATTTAATGAATTAGCACTCAACAGTAGCAATTGCAATTAAGTTCCATAAGCTGCAGTTTGATTACCATATGTACATAAGACTGTAGATTCTTTGTTGTATTTATGCACCATTTAATGAGTAGTGATTCACTGAAAAGCTCGAAGCAAGTATATATTAAACTCTTAGATGTTTCTGAAAACATTATATACATTGCCAGCATTTCAATAAATTGTGAATGGAAACCTCTCAAAAAGGCAAGATAAGCACAACGAAACACTTGGTGGCATAAACAAACTTTGTTGACATATCCTATTCTGACCATCTAAGGCTTCTTCTACTAAGTCAAAATAACTCCATCATTCACAGTGCAAACACTTCAACTCAAACTTCTGATCTGTTTTAATGGTTGACTTGTTCTTGGTTAAGACAGTAATAGTGAGAAGACAAAGACTTCAATATAGAATAGAAAGGCCACACAAGTAATGAAGTACTCAGTACTCCAAAGTACTGTAAGAAAATAAGCCCAACAGTGCAGTCTCTAATTCTGAGCTGGAATTCAAGGCTATTATTCTCACATTAATGTCAAAGTCTCTATTACTAACAATATCGCAGGGAATTCTGCATTAAAAAGGAGCAGTTTGGCATGGCTATTGTAGGTCCTGTAAGGAAGGCTTAGGCTTCCTGTAAGGAAAGCTGGAAGGCTTTAAAACTTGAGGAATCTGTATCCTTTTATCTATTCTGAGACTAAGCCATTCCTGGAGATAAAGTCTAAAAATAAAGACCTTTTACTGTTATTTCCGATTTGCTGGTGAAATTGAATAGCAGATATATAGCACTGTTGGATCTAGTCCAAAGCAGAAAGCTTCTAGTCCGAAGCACTACTAATGCAAGTTCAGTTTTTGCTGTTGTTTTGTTTCAGATTCTGGATGAAACCTACCCCACAGTAGGTACAGCAAGCAGATAAATGCAAGAGTTCTAAGGGTTTCTTTTTTCTTTACAACTGCCAGGCAAAAACTTGGCCAAACACCAAATTAATCTTCTGCTTAGATGCTCTGTTGCTCTAGGTCAGATATTTATAAAATCTGTAATGGCAGTATGTTTTCTAGGAGGTCAAGAATAATGGTTTGTGGAGAGCAAGTGAAAGCTACAAATTAATTCAAAGGACCTAACAAGAGAAATACATGCATAAGACTGACAGCAGGACTGCACATCCTATGGATAAGTTTTATGTGCACATCCTCATTATCAAGGCATCTGTTTTTCAAAACCTCTGGCACGTTAGACAAAACTCATCACAGCAAGAGCTGACAGTTTATAATTTCTCCCTACCAAAGTACAACTACGACAGTACTCAGAAATAGTATTTGTGTCAAAACTTTTCTAATTGCTTGGAAAGTTAGGACAATCAGCAGAGAAAAATAACTCGTCTTAATAGTTAAGTATTATCAGATTTCTGATTTTCACATCTGAAACCCAAAATGACAACTTTAAGTCTATAAAGTGTACTTGTAAAATACTCAAGTTTTGGAAGTAGTTCTGCATTTAATTTAATCTTGTAGCATGGAATAATTGAATATATGAAAAGAAATTATGGATTTCTAACTGTTAAAGCAAAACTCAAACTTTTCCTTAAGAACCCTCTGGATTATAGAGGACTTACCATCTCTATATAGACTTAAGTTACTAAACAGTTTTCTGAGTCAGTTTTGAAGAGAAACTATACGGTAAATATGATTCTGAAAAGATCTACTATATTCAACAATAGGATTGTTTTTCAGATGCTAATTACCTCTTTGAAAACAAAACATATCCACAATTTTAAGACATAATGTAAATTCTCAAATGCTAACCCAGTTTGTCAAAATCATTTGCTGCAACTGCAAAAACAAGAAACACGGCTGGAAAGTATAACATGTCAGGCAGCTCTAAAAAGCATTCAAACTGCTATGCTTTGTCTGCTCTTTACTATGAAAGAGGCGATAAAACAATAGTTTTTCATACAAGCTAATTCCTAACAGAGACCAGGATTTTACAAGACTACCAGGAACTATTTTTTGGTTCCTGTTTTTTAGTTTGTGTCTTAAAGAAAGATCACATTTGTTTAAGAGAAATCTTATATCCAAAGCTATTATATGCTCAAGTCAACTAAAGCAAAGAGCAGAAAGGGAAATCACATAACTTCATTGGTCAACACTGTACATAGTACTATAATCTCTTAAAACAAGTTTGAAACTGGGAGATCAACATCCACACTCAGATAAAGTGCTAAAGGATTGGGGGGGAAGGGGGAGCAAGGAGGAGAAGACGTGCAGGACAGTGTTATTATATTAGAATTTTTAGTGTTAAGAAGTTTTGACTTTTAATCTCCATTTGAGAGTAAAAACTTTTCAGAAGAATTCAAAATAAACAAGAAAAAAAGAGTCTAGTTATGCATAACAAAATGGGAAGCTATACAAAGTCTAAATCATATTATGGAAAAATGTACCATAGTTGACTGGAACAAGCATTCCAGTCACTTCTCAGTGTTCGTTTCTGGGTGTCAGAAGAAAAAGTAAGAGATGACAGTAAACGCACAAAAATATAGCTGATTTTAATCCAGCTCCTCTGCTTCACTGGGAGTCCTTTATTTTTTTTTAATTTAAAATGACAGAGAAAGATGTTTCTCCAAAATTCCTTGTCCCAAATTTGCTCTAGAAAAACACACATTAAAAACAAATAATAGACCTACAGAATACTAGAATTACATAGGTTGGAAGGGACCTGGTCCAACCCCTTGCTCAGAATAGGACTTGCTTAGGTAATGGCCTAATTTGTTCAAGTTTTGAATAACTCCAAAGATGGAGACACCACAACCCCCCTAGGACCTCTTCCAGTGTTTGATTATCCCTACAAATTAGTATTTAAAAAGGTTCCTTCTTCCCTTAAATTTTCAGTTTCAGCTTCTTGAGTCTTCCAGCAAGTTTTACTAATTCTGTGATCAGACAGCCAGCATTAATTTTTAAGAAAAACATGCAGTAGACAGGCATTTAGTATACGTTTCAGAATACATTTCTATGTAAAAACAAGTATAATTTTAAAACAGTAGTAGCAGCAGCATTAACACACCTCAGTATACAATTACCAACACCCAGGAAAGTTAGAATTGCCAACAAAAGCCAGTTATGCCTTCCAACAATTCTGATACGGCAAATATATTTACCTTAACAAAATGATAATGAGAAATATTTATTCGATACCACAGAGAAAACTGATCAGATCTAGAATAAGAGCTCACTTTTGATTAAAGACCTCTACCCTGAAAATACTTTTCTAAACATCTGACAAAGTCTGTATTTAAACAGACTACATTTTCAGTTTTCCTTAAATGCAAGGTAAGACATTTTTATATGTAGCATACATATAATATCAATAACAATATAATAATGAAAATTATATCCTTCAGAAATTGTGTATCTATATTCAGATGTGACATACAAAGTCACCATAGTTTAAGTAAATTTATCTGTACAAAATTGGTTTTATAGAAGTCCAACTAAATTACAAAGCACAAATCTGTATCAAGAAAAGCATGACAGAATTCATTCTGGACCTCAGGGTAACTTATAATCATCTGAATTTAAAACTTGAAGGTTGTTTGCTTTCCTAAAGGGTTCTCAGACTACAAAAATTGAGTATCAACAAGACACCTTTTCTTTGTAATGTCTAGAATGAACACTTAGAAATCCACATGCATAATAATGCTTATATTCAAAAAGCAAAACAAGCAGCTCTCCAACAAAGATATGAAACACTTCTGATCCTTTCAAACCATGGTCAAAGTCATTTTATATTTAACATTAATTTCAAATGAAGTGTAGTAAGAATACAACAGCACTGCCAATTTTCTTTTTAAAAAAGGCCTAATTCAATTGCTGCTTTAATTACAAAACTTCACTTTAAATTTTGATGTCATGGCTTGCAAACAGAAGTTTTTCTGTCTTTCTACGTATGCAAAAAAAAAAAATCACACATAGCAAACTGCATGTAAAGGCCTAGTACTAAATCTAGTATCTTGCCTGAAGATTTGGTAGGACTATGAGTACTGAAGGCAGTAAGGGATTTGGAAAACCCCACACATTCCATGGAGAACACTACTACCTGATGTGGGCTAGGCATTGGGAAGTGCCTACCTGCCAAAGAGAGAAAACATACTGTATTTGTAAAATGGGAATATATTCCTGTTATGAGAGAACTGGAAAGCTTTAAGATGAAAATTAAAAACTAGGCTGTAATAGTACTGAAAATCTTCTTTTTAAGATGAACTTAACCCCCTCACATTACAGTAGTTGTGCTATTTGGAAACCTTATTTCAGTAACATTCACTTCTGCTTCCTACTCTCTTCTACACAATATCTATGCCAATAATTTTAGATCTTTGTTTTTCTTTGCAGATATAGAAACATTGAATTATTACTGAACACAAACTATTTAAAGCAACTACTCTTAAGCTTTCAGCAGTCACATCACTTTCTTAAAAAACCCAGAAGACAAATAGAAGTAAAACAACAGAACTAACCAGTTTTTGTCTTTAATTGCAGTTGTCCTCTGCTGGGCATATGAGCTCCTCCTCCAAAGATAGCAGACCACATTTTGTTGTTAAGTGGATGAGCCATAATTCTATACAACTCATTGCTAGAATGTGTTGCTAGGCCATGGATGAACAGACTCAGATAGACTGCAGTTAGAATTTCACAAAGTAAAACTGTGAGACCTGGCTGGGCTTCCTCACCAGCAGAATTCAAGAGACGTATTAGAGCTGTTATTCCTGTTTATAAAAAAAAAAAGAAAAAGAAAAAAAAGAAAAAGCATATATGTGTGTGTGAACATACTCTGGATTATCATGGGTATTTTGACTGGTAACCTACATTATTTAGTACCTTCTAGTGTAGAAAAATTCTAAGTTTTAGACGAAATTGAAAACTCCAGGAGAAAGTGGCATGCTATTTATTTTTAACAGTTTATTACAGCTTTTCAGCTTCATGTTTTGGAGTAACAGTTAAAAGAAATACATAGCAACTTTTCAAGAATAAGAGGAAAAAAATAACAAAAAAGCACTCAAATTTTGGTATATATCTTAAATAAAACACTGGCAGCTTTAATTCAACTCCCTGGTACTGAAACGCTATGATACAACATTTAGTTACATTGCTTACATGAATCTTTCTTCCCCCCATCTCTCAAGCTCTCTCTTTTCTGGCTCCTCAATTCTTTCAGCAAAGGGTTAGCTCTTTATTATCTACTTTTAATCCAGTGCCTCACAGTACATTCAATACATAGCATCCAAATCTTATACTTAAGATAAAAATACTAATCTGCTCATTGACTTTCCTGTGGTGCTTGTTTCACCAGTTAGGTTTATAGCTCCAGCGTAACACTGTAAGTTGAAATGCTCTATTCTCACTTTACAGTGGTAAAACCAACCAAAAATCATGGGCATCGACCTGAACTATGCATTGTCTGACAAGTGTTCTTTCACCCAAGCACTAAACATCTTGCAGTGTTTTTATGCTCCCACAAACAGTTGTAAAGAGATGTTTCAGATGTGGCTCTGACTGTGTCACTTTGTGCACATAAGAGAAAATACAAACAGCAGTGGCCAAAGAATTCTGTTGTGTCATACTCTCCCATTTGCACATAAAGCATGTGAAGCTATTAAAAAAATAGAGAAATCAGTTCAAGGTGATGTTACCTATAAGCACAACTGCTAACAATTCCTTGTCTCATTCATTAGAAATTTAACTCTGCAACTAATGAAATAAGGAGAAAATAGATGACAATATGATCTATCTCTAAAATCTGTAGATTCAGTGACAGAACGTTTTGCAGAAAAGGAAAAACAGTACAGCAAACACAAGTCTGCTTGAGGTTCTCCAAAAGACCTTTTTAATGTGAAATTTTCTCATTGAAAAAACAAATCCCATAATATAAAAGCATATTTCTTGGTTACGCTTAAAGTGAGCGCTGTTAACTGAATGAAGCTCATACAGACATGTATTACGTAGCTTACACTCCCTCTAATGTGAGCAGTGTAGCTTCATTAGCATAGACCCCAGCACACATTAAGAATTACCTGAAGTCTTACATGGGTTTTACAGCTACAGCAAAACATAATTCATTATAAACTTCTCATTGTCAATAGTTTCAAGTGAGTTCAAAAGCTGTACATAAACTACAATCACTCTGAGATGGAGCACAAACTAAGATAGTCTTTCAAGTCCTTTTCAAGAGTAACCAGTAGAAAAATGGTGACGCTGATTTGTTGCCTGCAGGGGGAGCAAGTAGAGCACAGGACAGCACCTTACTTCCCATTTACTTGCCCTTTACTAGAGCCCCCACTAACATTTTTTAGCAAGAGAAAGCAATATAAATCAACCTGACTTAGTGAATAACTAGAATTACTAGCTTACAGCTTTTGAAAAATGAAGATAAAATTTTATTGTAAGAAACTTTTTACCACACAGCTGTTACAAGTACTACTAGAAAGTCCAGAGCATAGCAACATGCTCTTACAGTGGATCCAGACAATTAAGTTTTCCTTAAGAGGAAAAAAACAAATCAACTCTAGATACCTGGCCACTGAGCAGGTGATGTATTGGGAGTCACTGTTTCTTCTAAGCTTGTTGTTCTTAGAGAATGGCGCTGAGTTAATAGCACTGTCTGATACACTGTTCCAGTGAACTGATTTGCTTGAAATGAGCTGTGAAACAGAAAAGTGGGATGTCTTATTTATAAAAAAAAGTTATGTTTAAAACTATTCAAGTGATAACCCTTTCTAGATGTAGACAGGTGTGAGCACTACCTTCTGGTGCACTATCTATTATACCACCACTACAGTGACAGTGTGTTGACCATTCTCTAAAAAGTACTTCTCATAGACCTTTACCTGTAGCTGTGGCCATCGCAAAGACATTGGTAGATGCAAGCAGAGAGTGACGCTGCTAAGGTATGCATTACATATATCTGTAAGACAAAGTTTTATAGAACATATTACACCCAAGATGAACAGTTGTTAGTATCACAGCCTTTCATGCATACAGATTTGTAACAGTAGGACAAGCACTGAATATGGAAGGTATAAGCACTTATGGCAAAAATCACTTACAAAGCCACCTTCTCTTCAGCATTCATTTCAGGTAAATGAATCCACTTTGCAATGAAAGGGATGGGAAAGCACTCACTCACTCCACCAACCCACAATTACAGATCAGCTCTAGCTGCAATGTTTTCAATTAAGAAACAGCAACATATTAAACTTCTATACAACAGTCATAAGTGATTGTACCCTCAGACAGTAGCAATATGCTGGCTCAGAATACAAAATCTTTGCTTCAGAATAAAAATTACAATGCAGCTTAGTTTTTGACCAATTCTTGTGCAGCTCTCAGACATACAATTTAATCAGTATCACAATGATCACTATTTTTATCATAGCTGATACTTTTCTTAATGTATCACAAAACACACAAAGAGCTAAAGAATCTGTTGATCAAAAAGGTTCAGTTAAAAAATGAGTTTTATACTTATTTGTCTGTTCCCTCTGAAATGAAGCACAGATCAGGAACTGAGCAATCTCTTGAGTGTTCTCTAGAAATCTCTGCTAAAAGTAAACATTATTTGGGACCTAACACATACAAAACTCCAAGAAAGATTTAACCTTACACTTTAAGTTTGGTTTCCAGTCCAAGGTCAAATACAGAAGAAATCTTACAGAAACATAACTTAAAAAAAACAGACTATATTTTACTGTATAAAGATATATACTGATTCACAAAAAAGTCTGAGTTTACTGTACTTTGTTGACAATCAGTTTTTATACTTCAAAACTTAATTTTACTTAGGTCTAGGACTGAAATGCAGAGTTTACCATTAATGTAACAGAAGTAATGATCATATTGTCATAAAGACCAATGTGACACTGACAGTGTAGTACAACATGTTTTTCACAACAGATGTCACCTTGGACAAATATCCTGAGAGAGGCCAATCTACTTCAGCTTGTTGAACCAGATGCTCAGCACCTCAACAGTAAGTAATAATCAGTGGACCTTATTTTAGCCCAAGATAAGTACTACAGAAAACACTGATGTTCCACAGTTTTATTACTTGTCACAGGTAGGCACATCAAAAAATTGTCATGCTGTCAGAAAAAGATCCATGACTTCAGCAAACTGGACAATGACAACAACAACAAACCCAAACAAGTATTAAAGAGGAATACACACCTTGTTGTTCTGAGTATCTGGATGAGGTGGCGAATCAAGGTTTATTATGGCATGTAATATATCATGAGTTAAGTTACCAAGATGTAGCAATGGATTAGCCACTACTGTTTTGGCACTAGCTGTGCAAGCAAATAGGAGAGGTATGGAGCTTTGCTCTGGTAGAGGGCTGGAAGGCATCTGTGTTGACTGTTCCTAAAAACAAGCCAGAAACACACACACAAAGTGATAGTACAGCTTCCTAAAGGGAACAGAAGAACTTCTGAAAGAGGGGAAGGGGATTCTAAACAACAAAAAACCCATGACCTACAGAAAACGTAACATGTTAAGAACAGTGTTACATTTATTATAAAACAGGTGCATGCTATAATAGGAAAACTTCAACAATAATACAAAACACATTCAAAAAAAATCTACAACAAACCTGAAGCAGATAAAAACTAAGCTCCCCCACATACCTGCTGAGATTCCTGCAACAGCAGAATTAATTCCATTCTGACAGATGCCAAACCTCCACCATGAGAGCCATGAAGTATACAGTAACTAAGGAACATTCTTAGGAGAGACTGGTATTTCAGAAGCCATTGACGTCTTTTCTGAAAGTCTTCTTTCTGTAGCATATTTTTTTGCTGGTCAGCTAAGTCTTCAGCATTTTCATGTAATGTAGCTTCCTCTGGCACCACACTAATTCCTGACTGTATCTCTTCTACTTCAACACTATAATCACAGGTCTTTTGAAGAGCTACCACTTCTCTTTCAAGCCACTGATAAAGCTGATACCTCAACTTCCCACCATCTACCTCATAACCAGTGGACAGCGTACGAAGCTCTACAGTAAGAATTTTCAGGCAAGCTCTGAACTTCAGCTGTGCTGAAATTATATCTTCTGATGGACTTACAATATCTTTGTCGTCAACTACACTAAAAGATTCTGTGTAGCTAGAACTTGTTTCACATAATTTTTTAGTTTTCTTCAGAGGTTTTAGCTCTTTCATTACCAGGGAAGAATCTTCACTCTCCTCACTTTCATCACTGTCTGACTGTAGTTTCAAGTGTTCATCTTGGAATACCACACTTGGCTGGCTCCAGTCAAAGGAAGGAGTTGAACTTGAATGTTTTCCTGATGAACAATCTGAAGATGAACCTAGACCATTTGATACTGGCTGTGACCAATCAACACTGGAAGATTGGTCTTTTGTTTCCAACTCTTTAACTGGAGAAGATGGTGAGAAATCTTTACTAGTATCCATTACACTAGGGGTTCTACAGAATGACTTTGACCTCTTGACAACTTTGGGCATTTTTGATAACACTTCTAAGGCCAACATAGGACAACCAGCTTTTAGATGAGCATATGCAGTGGTGAAAAACAGCCGTCTTTCACCTAGGTTGATTTTGTCAGCTAATCCATTTTCTACTGTTAGGCAAATGTGTGTAGAAGATGTATCAGAAGAGCCAAAATGACGTCTCAACAAGAGAGGATGTGTTCTTAAGTAGTTATAGAAGTTAAACACTGCAGGGTTACAACTTGATGAGCCATCTCCATCTGAAAAGATATTGCATCATGAGGAAAATCTACCATTCTGTACGAAATAATCCACCTGCAAAGATCCAAGTTCAGAAGTCTACTAGGTCTTAGTATTCATTCTATTGTTTACTTCATTGCACCCCCCTTTTCACCTTCCTTTGCACATTTATCAATTGAATATCTTAGGAGGGTGAACATTGCCAAACCTAATCACTACTAAAAAGAGAAGCTTGAGTGGGAGAGCAGGTAGGAGCTTAAATTTAAAACAGCTGCCATTTATTTTCTTTGCAGTTAGGCCAGTCCTGCAGTCAAACAAGACCACTTTCCTGTTCAGTTTAGATTTCTGAAGTTTCCATCAATAAATGACAATAAGATGTTATATCTTACTAAAGATTTTTACTTTTAAAAAGTATTTTTAAAAATTCTGCATTAATATTTTTTATTTTGTCTACCTCTTAACAAAAATGCAACTTATACTAAAACTAGGAAATCCATAACTTTTATACATATTGATATCAGTATTACATACAAATAAATGAATTATATAGCAGTGCAGCACCTACACATTTTATTTTCGTGTCCAAAACCACACCACAAAAAACCCTGAAAAGATATGAGCATCAGCATAGGATGATTCACACAGCTTTCAAAGAGTCTGGGTTAGCTGAGATACACCTTTACTGTTTCCTCTATCAGGAGTTATGGCACAACTAACTACAGATAATAGGAAGAGGTACATGAAAGACCACCTTTTAAGTAAGAAAATAAAGCAAAACGCCACAAACAAGCCACTGAACTGATTAAATAAGATTTAGTAACATTTTAAAATGATTTTACACAGGAGGATGTGACCAAGACGGAAACAACTGAATACTATATCCCTCATTCGCTCCAAATTATACTGAGGTGTACTGAAACGAGTTTTTAAAATGAATTACACAACTCGGGGGATTCGAGTCTTTATTTATCCCCATCACATATCTCTCAGTAACCAGGACTGAAACCAGCTAGCATGCTAACTACTAGGGACTTGAAACATTCAACTTCCTTGAGAACATTAACTTTAGGAAATAACACAACTGATTCTTAGGAGGCCTATAAAGCTAGCAAGTGAACAGGGAAAAGAATCACTTTAGGAGACTTACATGCTATTTCAGGCACCACATGGGCCTCCTTATATCATAGTAAATATCAAAGTCTTTCCTATGGCAGTTTATCATTGTGGTCAACCATTCTTCCCAAGGACTAAAAGCTACAAAACACCATGTCTTCCAGACTCTGCTATGTAACTGTGCCACCAGAAATTTTTTCCTAGGTTGTGATGGAGTCACATTAACTAATGCAGTTAATTTGTCTCTTCATCTTTAAGCTGCTGCTGGAAAAACAGCCGCATCACTGCAGGCTCATTCTCATTATCCTGATATTCACATACTTAAAGGAGAAATTAAGTATCCATTCACGGGATACAGGATAACACCACCACAGTCACCACATTTACTATAAAAACCACATACATCGCTACAGCAAGCTACTTACTAGCAGTGGTGAGCAACTGTGCAGTACCTGATCTTGTTCAGATTACACTTTAAGAAACTACTACTTAAATGAACAAATAGTTAAAACCAACCTAACAGGCAAAATACTCATATTCTTACCTCCTTCATCTTCAACTGAATGTTTAATCAAAGTGTCAAGAGCCTTGCTATAATCTTCCAAAATCCAGTAAGCCATACTTCGCAGAAAAGGGTCACAGTGCATGTTTCCTGAACTCTCTTTTCCAGGAAACACACTTCCCAAAATTCTCTTCTGTAGTACAGATTTGTAAGTACTAGGTACTTCAAACTCTGACTCATAAAGTCTTGATATTACAAGAGCCAACTGAATGTCATTCAGTTTTTCAAGGCAGACCTAATTGAAAAATAAATATATTCACAAGACCACACATTATAATTTCTCCTCTGGTTAGAATGATCAGAAGACAGAAGACACATGAATCTGTTCAGATTGACATAAGTAGGTCCATCAACTCCATGAAAAATTAGCAGGAAGCACGCAGAACAGCTGTGGCCAACTATTACATGCAAGATCTGATTTGCAATTTCTTCAGTTTAAGTCTGACATGACAATAGATCTTTGAAATCAATTGGCTTCAATAAATCATTGTCAGTGTGCACATGCTTCTTCTTGAAGCTGGATGTTTTGATTATGAAGCATTACAGAACAAATCCTTCATTGTCAAAAATTAATTTCCCCCCAACTTTTCAATTCAAAGAGACCCAGGAATTAATTTTTTTTGTGAAGGGATTCTAGGACCCAACCCACACCACTGCCAAAGAGCCTTCATTTTCATATCTTGAACTTCCTAATGAAAAATTATGTTGCCTTCATATATGACAGGGCAGACAACCTGAAAGCATGTTAATGGTAGGTAGGCCTCTTAATATTATTATGGAGAAATTAACCATGGGACTTTTTAGTATCACTAATATGAGAGCTAAAACAGAATCAAAATGTAAAGATTGAGGATTTGTATTTGTCATTAATCGGGGGGGGGGGGGGGGGGGGG
>NW_008824284.1:181422-196998 GCF_000699105.1 Pygoscelis adeliae | reverse complement strand
GAAAGAGCGCAAACAAACCAGAATCTTCAGGGGTCATACTAATGCAAAATGCAAGTCACAATCAATATATTTGTAAGTGTGGGAAAATAGAGCAGTCTTAAACATTAAAAAAAAAGTTCATTATTTTATTACCTCCACTGCATCTTTTAAGTGTCCTGCCAACAAGAAAAATGCTGCAGAATGTTCAAAACGCTGTTTGCCAAGCAAAGAAAAAGCATTCTTTAATGCTGCTTTACGCCACCTGTCCTCAGTAAAGTTGTTTCCGAAAAACTGTGTCATTTTAGTATCTTTTTGGGACCTGCATATTGAACATAATTGATAAATATATTACATATTTTACTAGATGTATTACAGCTCTTCATTTCCTCAGATGCCAGTAGAATTTTACACAGATCTTTTCATTAGGAAATGCAGAAGCTCTCACCACACTGGGAACATAGGAGGCTTCATACTTAAAAATAACAAAAACTTTAGTAAATACAAAAACTAATGGTATTTTCAGTTAATCTGATACAAACACAGAAAAGCTCGTTTTTCCCAGGTGAGTTCTTAAGAGTAATTGACAATGCAAACTACTTTTTAAAAAGTTTGCAATACTGAATGTTATATTATGAAATGCCAGTTTGAAAGACAGACTTAACTCAGTCCTCTGAACTTAAGGTAAAATATATAACAAACACTTTTCTAAAAGATAGCCATATCATTCCACACACTACACAGGTAGTCCTCAAAAGTAAATCATAATTAAGCAGTGACTGGAATTACAGTAGATTTGAGACTAAAACTTGAAGCTTCTACCTTCAGAAACAGCAACTAAATTACCTCAAAAAATACAAGAAGCTTAAAAACTACCCATTCAATGTAGTGACTAATTAAGAAATCTTATCTCAGCTTTCAATGATAATATTTGTACTTTCTTTGGACTACCATCACATTCAACTTTTTTCCCAAAATTATACCAGACAGTATGAAACTCCATGTAAGAGCTTGCAAGTCTCCTACCTGTATAATCCCCAGATCACAGCCTTCTTTTTCATTGCAAGGTAAAAAATGGCCGCGTCAAGTGGATCATTGTTTCGCTGAAAGGCTGCTTTAGCCACCTGTGAAGACAGTTCAACAGCAAAAAACCAACCAAAATTTAAACGAAACTTAAATGGCATTTCTGTTGCTTCTGGTATCCCATGCCCCACAGTGCTTGGAAGTTCTCTTTATATAGGATCCCTCCTCTCACTATGAGTCTGACATAAGAACATGTGACGATACCACAGCTTCAACCCCTTGTTTTTGTTTGATATCATTTAGCTAATGCTTGTCCAGTTCTAGAAGCTTTTTGGCAGATCAAATGGGAATGCCTACATCTGAAATCAGTTCCTGAAATCCATAACAAAATTAATTTATTAGTTGCTCTGGTAATCAAAGGACAGATGGAGTCCTGAAGAACAGGCTGGGACCAGTCGCAACAGGAGAAAAGTTGTTTACAGGAAATTACTTTTGGAGGTTGGAAAGGAGAAAGGGGTAAGTGGCAGCAAGAATAGCCCAAGACCCATGTAAGGTAACCCTAAATGCAGGCCCAGAATACTTGGAATTTTTTAAATGCAAGGCAAGTAAGTTTCATGAAGTGATGACTAATTGCTGAAGACTGAAAAGTAAAAAGTAGAGACATGCATTTTACCACTTTGTGCTTTGTAGTCAAAGTATCTTGTGCATGTCATTTTCTAGCTCAACACACTTGGCTTTTCCAAGAGCTTAAAACAAGTGATAATGAGGTTAGGCTTATTGCCGCATCTGTGATGATTAAAATACATATTTCCAAAAAAAAAACCCCCCAAAACAACCAAGCCAAAATAAAACAACAAGAAGTTTTGTTATCATGGAAATGTATCAATTTGCAAGACAGATGTACAATATCCTAGTTGACCCCACTTCTGATAGGTTTCTAAGGAGAACCTTTTTCCATAACTTGTTTCCTAATTTTGCTATAAAAAACAACTGTATGCTCAATCTGCATCTTGGACATCCATAATAAGCACTGTACACTGCCACCTTCAAAATGGAATATCTAAAAGCGCAAAATGTACTTCACACTGGAATTTGAAACCTAAAGTACAAAAAAAATAGTTAAATACAAAAGTTCATATTCATACAATAAACTATATATACAAAAAATACAGCACAAAACATTCAGAAACACTGAACATATCTAAAAATTTAAACCCACAAAAATATTAAACAAACACCAGAGGACAGCTGCTTGAAAAAAGTTTGGTGATTTTGTTTCAGAATGCTATGTTTACCTTTTCTATGCATTTCCGCAGGCTATGGATATTTCGAACCCACCATCCTATACCCATAGCTCTGAGTTCTGACCATGTTGGATCTCCTTTCTGCACTGCAGGGAGCATGCTCAGTAGTTCTTCTTCCGCTACTGAATGAAATGCCCAGGCAAAATGACTAGTAGATAAGCCTACATAATAAACCATTAAAAAAAACAACAACAAAGATTCACTAATAAAATAATCCAGAATCTGAAGTAAAGGGGGTGGGAAAGGGAGAAGGGAAGAAGGTTGAATTGTTTGGTTTTGATTGCTAAGTGCATTGCTGATGAGGCAACAGAAATTTAAGAATATTTGTAAGTACTGCATACCAAATATTAAAGAAACCTCATACAGATGAAAACATTTTTTCACTTGCAAACTCTTTATGTAAGTTTGCAAAGAACTGAGTTACTGACCAAAGCTCAAAAGATACGTATAGTGGGTGGCATTAAGATTAGCCGTGATACAAAGTGCAACATACTGATCGAACTTTTCAAAGTTTTGAAAGGTAGGTTCACTATTTTGACTTAGATTAGAAAATGCAGTTTCAGATAATCACAGTAGAAAACAGGTTTGAGGACAGAGATACAGAAGAAAACTGGAAGGGAAAAAAGCACATGAGGAAGATAGCAATTACTAAGCAGCAGCATAGCTGGCTATGGACAGTTGCGACTCTAGTGAGGGCCAGGAAATGCTTCTTTGCAGAGGCACACTCAACTGCACCTCTGCAGATGCCTTGGAGTCACTTCTTACTCTCAGCAATTTCTGAGCTCAGCAGAAGTATCTCAACTAAAAGTATTCCATCAGAGAGCTAACTCAGCAGTACTCTGTTGTGGCAGTCCTGGCAATTCAAAACTCTGATGCAGCTGAGGGGTGACAAGCCACAAGATTGGAAATGCCATCAACTGTCATGATGACTAATGAAAGGGTGAAGAAGCAATCACAGCCAGTCCTTTAGATTTGATTAGTCCTAATCAAATCCACCTCATTCAGTTGTCTGCAACATCAGGTTGGAACTACTTAAAACTATACCAAAGAAAACTATTTGAAATAGTTCATTGGATAATTACAGTAAGCATATGAAAAAAACATTTAAAGTCTGAGTAGACTGTAAGAGATTTTTTTTTCAGATATGTATTAAAAAAACTAAATAAACACGTATTTTGTTTTCCACTGCATTATTCCTGCAGAAGGTTATTGGATCAACATGGTACTAGAAGTACTAGAAAAGCTAGTTCTTTTGGGGAAATAGAAAAAAAATTGAAACTAAAAAATTGTTACGAAAAAAAATCACTTCAGTTCCAAGACCTCTGCCTAAAATAAACCAGACATTTTCTGCTCTGGCATACATTCATATTGAACAATATTTTTTTAAAAAAACAACAAAATAACTCGTTGATTCTGCACAGGCATGTCAACAGCGCAGCAATCAGATGCACAGCTATGTCACTAAGATTAACCTCACCTAAGAAAACACATCACTTACCTTGGTGAAGCAGTTGAGCTCGATGTACAGGAGGAAGTGAAGTTGTTAGAAATGTGTGAAGCCGAACAGCCAATAAAAATTTTAAACCACACTCATCAAGAGTTTCTCCACCTGGAATTAAATATTTATATGCACTTTAGAGAAACTACTAATCGAGTTGCTATTGGGTGTCTTCACAGAAGAAATACTTTACAGTTCTGTGACTACTAATGCTTTAAATTCATAAATATAATAGCTTAATTCATAATTCTTCCCTTCAAGGAAAGAAAAAGAGGAAAATTCCTGAAGTTATTTGTTCTTAATGCAAGAAACAGAAAAAGTGTTATCATATTAAAAAAATCCATAAACTTATTTCTCAA
This sequence comes from Pygoscelis adeliae, assembly GCF_000699105.1. Taxonomy (NCBI): domain Eukaryota; kingdom Metazoa; phylum Chordata; class Aves; order Sphenisciformes; family Spheniscidae; genus Pygoscelis; species Pygoscelis adeliae. Next base: position 192,838 of record NW_008824284.1, on the reverse strand, counting down.
TTTCTCTACATAATGCAACAAACATTGGCCATTAAGAAAGTTATCTCTTCAAAAGTGAATTAGAAACAATTATGCTATGTGGACTGACAGACTAACACTAACAGTTAGCAATACAAAATTTGATTTTATGAAAGTCTGAAATCTTGAAACTTTAGTTAAACAGTAAATACTGTGATGGCACAGTAAATAATACAGGCTATACTATGAAACAAAACTATGATGTGCTTTCATGAGCCACAAAAATATTCCAAAATAGGAAAAACGCCCAAAAAAAGGTTGTGAAGCACAGTAGTACATTTAACTTGGAAGAGACAGCTTACCCTGATTTCTGTCTCTGCTTTCTCCAATGTCAGTACTGGTAGTAGATATTGTATCTGCCAAGGCCATCAATGACATTTGCTCCATCCTAGTCAGACCTGGCAAGCTTGAATGAAGCAAGTGACGAGAAAGAACCTGAGCATGCTCTGGTCCAAAGTAAGTTGGGCTATACTGAGAAAGATCAATGACTTTTGGTTTTGAACTGTCTTCATCTGCATCAAATGTAACAAGTTCATCTGTACTTATGACAGTATTTTGAAAAAGATCTTCATAATTGTCATTGGGCATATCTTTTTTATTTTGACTATTTTGATTATTAGACTTCTCTGAACAGGAATGAGATGAATCATCATCCGCAGCAAGCAGAGCATACAAAGGCAGTGGTGGAACAGAGTCTATTTCGATATAGTCTGTAGTCTCAGTTTTGCTGAATGTTTTGGGATCTCTTGCAGTACTTCCACTAGCACTGATGGTCAGAGATCTGAGCCTTTTATCATGATTAGGTTCCGATTCATTTACAGCAACAACTTCGCCAGCAATGCACTTCACCAGATGGGACAGAATGGCTTTTGCTCTACGCACTTTACCAAGATCCATGAGTTCCAACAGTTGATATGGATGGTACTGAGGTAAAGTGGGAGATAATGTATGAGCTGCTTCAAAAAGACCAGAATCTTCCATTTCCGTAGACAGATCACAGGCAGATCTTTTCCCACTAAGTTTCTGTGCAAGGCTGGTCATAGATCTGGTCAAGGTTCGCTTTGGTGGATGCACACCTGAAGCAGCTGACTGGCTTTGTTTCATTAAGCTAGTTATACATGGCATACTTCCACTGTAGGAATCCGTACTAACTAGTTCCTGCTTGGAAGGAGATTGCCACTGGGAATAAACATGCATTTCACAATCCATTCCAACTACAAGAATGCCATCACGCACCCAAGACAAGGAGACTGGAAAAGGAGGTGACCCCTCTACAGATGAAACCAAGTCAACACAACGCAGCAGAACAAACCTAGAAAGGGTTGTAGCCTTCGTACTGCCGCTATGGGAGATTGCTACAATCTCCTTACCATTTTGTTCTTGCATTTTCCCAGACAGCTGACCAAACATAAAAAGTTTTGATCCAATTCCCACTGTTAGAATATGTGAACCATCTTCCCTAGACATCCAATCTAAGTGTACCAAGTGCTTAGTGCTGGGCATAATATTCCCACCATGAGATGGAGAAATGTCTTGTCGGTTATATGCCACTAAATTACTATCAATACTAACACCAGAGTCTAACATGGTGCCTATCTCATCTAAATGAAGAGTCTGTTCTAGAATCCAAGAAGAACCACCTGTAGATTCACATTCAAAAATACTAACATGCATTATAAAATCTTGAGAAAGATGACTATTTTTAGATGTTGCCTGCTTGTATGCTACTGCTAATCTGTTTGTGTGTGCACAGCTAACTTCAGTTGGCCTTCCTGGAACATTAATAGCACTACTACTAAGAAGTCCATCCTCAATCAGTAATGGCCATTCTTCCCACACATAGCTAACATCACTGTGTGCACTATATTCTGGCATGGAAGAAGCTGATGATTCAGTGGTAACTCTGCATCTCCAGAATCGAACTTTTCCATCAGAGCATGAAGTAGCCAGCAGATATGGTGCACGACAAACAGGATATATGGAAGAAGAACTCAGATGTCCTAAAATTAAATAAAATACACTTTTACTGGAGGAAGTATTAAAAAGCGAGTAAAAAAGTAAAGACATTTTTATTCTGTTATAATTTTATTATTCTGAAACAAAAAAAATCAGCATTTCCTCACAAAGAGGGTTGTTTGCAGCGCCTCACAAAGGAGACCTGACAAAAATACTATGAAACCATACTACCCTTTGTTTCCATTTCATGCTTAGACAGGAGTCAAATTATATGATTTAAACCTCAATATTAATATCTACCATCTTTCACAAACAAACAAACATTTTCCATTCAGAAACCTAAAAATCTTTATAAAATATTTTTGGAAAGACTACTGACGGAAGCCTTAAAATTTAAGTATAGATCCTGCAAAAAATTTCATGAATGACTGCAAAACCAAATTTGTGTTTCTATTATTCCTTTTATTGCAAGAATCTGGAATTCAATAAATATTATACCTTAAATAAAAGCTGCATTTTAGTATTAGTTCCAGGATTGAGATATATAATCAGGGGAGCAAGTTATTGCAAACCTTTTGGATCCACCTACAGGCATTTTCATTTTAACAACACATACCAAACTTACTATAACTTTGTTTCTATTTTAAGACCAAAGTCAGAAAGGCAAGGATTCTTTATTTTATTCTTTAAAAACAATTACAAACCTGCTGATGGCTTTACACTTATTATCTCTACTCCTTCTGGCAAACTCAACTCTTGACTATACACCATTCTGGAAGACAGAGTAAGCCAGCTGGTGCTCTGAAGATTTGCTCTACAGGCCTGATACTTTTGAGTGAAAGGTGATTGGATCTTCTCTGGATCTGGTGAACAATACAATTCTTCTGCTTGTGTTGCTGCTTCGGGTGTATTTGAATCTATCTTTTCATCTAAAAAAGTTTGCATTGTTATTTTAAAAAAGTCAATGATTTCTTTTAACCTAAGAAGAAATTTTACTCACCTTAAAAGTTCCAAAAAAACAGATAAAACATGACTTAAAATTTTACTTTCATTTTAATGAAATGCTTTAAAGAGAAATGCTAGCACACCTCAGATTAAATACTTCTGAAATTCTAGAACTGCTGAGAAGTTATAGCTTTAAACTCTTCAGACTTAAAACAATCAAACTGTAACCAGAAACACTAAAACTGCAGACTAAAGAGGTATGTATGTGGTTATCCACGGAAATTAACATTTCATGAAGCACAAAATACCTGCAGCTAGAGAAAATTAAATGAAGAACTCTATGTCTTACCTTACAATTGGGGAAAGGTATTATTCAGAAAAGTTTTGTTAGTATTTGCTTAAAATGTAGGATCTTGGAGATTATGTGATACAAATGCTTCATTACTTTTTTTTTCTCATAAAACTCAACAGTTGAAGTATGAATTTGATGGATTTGGAACATGAAGATTGCCAACAGGTTGGCTGAAAAGCCTCATCAGTAATGTCCTCATCATATAAGTAGATCAGAAAATTTGGATCTTTAGTCTTCTCACCAACTTATAAACTAATTGCAATAATACTTAAAATAACTCAAGAAATTCTGCCTTTGAAAGCAACAGTAAGACCAATTTGGTTTAAATGACAGAAACATGCATTGTAACAGATTCCTCTGATATGTAGTGAATGCCAGATTTACGTTTTCTTAAAAATCTTCAAATGTTAACGGAAAACTACTGAAGTGTATCTTAGCTTATTTAAAAAGTTTTATAGTTTTTGTGGTAGCTTGGTAGTCTGAAAGAGAACCAGCAGATTTCAGAACTTCAAAGTTGTTCGTAAGTGTATCTCTGATGTTTAGGTGCTTCAGACTAGAGTCCAATTTAGAACTTAAGTGTAAACTCAAAAACTGCAGAACAAAAACTTCTGAGAAGCAAAACATCTGAACTGTTAGGCTGTATTAAAACCAGATAAATATATTTGCCCTTAGAATGCACAAAAAATACCAAACTTTGGGCTCAGGCTGAACCCAAAAGCTTCATCATTCTGAAGATTAAGAAGTAATCAAGAAAGAATGGGATGTGACTAAAGCTTGTAATCGAAGAATTACAGATTCTTTTCAAAAAGCTGAAATACGATTTAGAATACACTGAATAGCAGATATATTCGCGAGATAGTCTTTTTTTTTTTAAACAGAAAGCTACAAGAAGAAGGGCTTACCTACTGAGACAGGAATTGACTTCAAATGTAAATGCCACATATGTAGTAATGAACGGTTTTGAGTATACTCTATTACTATTAGGTAGAATTTTTCAGAGAATCCATTCTGCTGATTTCCTGATGAAATTCAGAACAGGAAGATCTTAGGGTTTATTCACCTGAAAGCAGAACTAAATTTTGCTGGCTAGCAAATAATCATATTAAGCTATTACGAACTAATACTGAAATGCAATGACCTGACTACATCCAACTCTGTTATATTAGTTTTCTCAGTATTTTATCACAAGCAATGACGACTACAATTATAGGTACACACATGAAGAACTGTCAATGTTTTCTTTTAGAGAGAACATAATATTTTCCTGAATTTGTTGTGTTTAAAGTTAAATCCCAGAATGTACTCTCAGCTCCACACTTCGTCTTTTACATGCTTGTCTCTTACAGTTTCTTAGCTATCTGTTACTGCCAACTGTAACAGTTAAGACAGTGAGCTATGCAGACATTTGGCCTTTAATATATAAAAAGTATACAAGTTACATCTAGAGAAGAAATGCCATGTCAACAGTTGAGAAAGTCATAGCCTGGTCTAATAGATAGGCTCATCCATCACAACCCAGCCAGACTGACGATATAGTCTGGAATGCACAAGACATACAATGCTTCTTCCTAAGAAATTATTTGCTATAGTTTCACCCCAAGAAAAGACAACATGAGTTGTAATATTAGTAGGAGCCAATTTCTGGAGGGTGCACCCAACCATTCTCCTTCCTTAGCACCAAAGTAAACCCATTAGGACCGAGAGGGAATAGTTAGTTTAATGACCATCTTTCCTCCATGATTCCTCCAACCCTTCTTTAGGTGTGCACCTATATAAAACATCATCAAGAATAAGCTCTATTTGCCCTGTGGGTTTGACAGTGGGTTGCTTATGGTACTGTAGAAAAACGCAAGTGCATTTGTTCTTTTTTTAAAAACAACATGAGCTAAATACTTGTATGCTTTATTAAAGAGCAAATAGTGGGGATTTTCAAAACTGAAGAGCTTTAAAGTACTAGAAAATACTTTCAAATTAGAATATATGTGAATGATACCCTTCTAATTTATAGATTTTCAAAGCGTTCATTTAGCCCAATTTCTTACATGGCAACAATCCATATAGACCTCCAGAACACACACAGATGTATACAGTTGCCCTTTTCTAAGATCAAATAGCTTCCATATTTCTTTTAAAGTCCTTTCTGTACATCATACTCAAGATGCAAATGTCCAACAAATTTATGCTGTAGGGTAACACCTCTTTTTGTTCCCTATTTTGTTCCTAATTTTCAACATCCCATTTGCATTTTTTGACCTCTAGTGAGAGTTGGGTTGACATTTTCATAGATTATCTCCATTACTCCAAATCTTTCTCAACTAGAAACAGCTAATACAGAATTGATCACTACATATATACAGTTCAGGTAATATTTCCTTAGGTGTCTCCCTTTTCTTCTAACAAAAATAAATTTTGTGTACCAAGTTATTATGCAACATTTTGACACTGTTGCATAACTTTGGTTCCTTTTATTTAGCATTCCCTTTACTACTGCAGATGACTTCGTATCACAAACTTTACTCTGACCCTTTTTTTCCACATTATGTCATTGGAACAGAACAAAAACAAAATTGAGATGCCTATACAACACAACCAATGACCCACTCCACCAAGGAAAACTGATCATTTATTCCAGAGCAATTCAGATCTGCCCGAAGACCTACAAATTCACACACTACTCATAGTACTGTATTTTATAGTTGTGTTTTGGGGGATTTGTTTGGCCTGCCATTTATTATACAACGCAAGGCCTGAGGAACAGTATTTAGCTGATGTAAAGAATGGACATCCATCATGAAAGGACGCAAGTAAGCTTTGTCTATGTCATACCCTACAGCTACATGCTCTACATTTAAAACCCTTTCCTCCTTCATGTAAGAAAGGTATCAGCAATGGAATGCTTAATATAGTACATGATGGGTATCTCATGATTTAAGCTACTTTATCTAAATTTGGTTGCACACTACTCTTAAAGGAAGTGAAACACCCATGAGTTTCATTAGACTAGATTTTCTTCTTTGGTGTATAAAGATCTCAAACAGAGTAAGGTATTTGACCTTAAAATGCTAAAAGCTATATAACAAGTTCTTTTTCCTCTGTGGAATGAAAAATACAATACTTTGTCTTCAGTGTTCTATGAAAAAGAATTCTTTACCAGAGTCTGACAAATTGTTCTTCTTTTCAGGTGTTTTCTTCTCCTGGTTATTTAAAATGAAGTCTTCTTGAAAAACATGGAATAACTGTGTTTTCCTGCCATGCTAAGAAAGTGAAAACACACACAAGAAGTGAACATCATGGAGTGTACTGTTTAAGATTGCTCTCTAACATGGGAGCTTTTAACTTGACTGTTAGGTTATACACATCAGTGAAAGATTTCTCAACAAAATGCACCTTCATTACTCACTTTTTTCATTTACAGGTACTATGAAATCAAAAGCAAGTATATGTCAGAGTCAGTCTTTAAAATACCTCATCTTTACCTGACAGAGAGCTAAAGGTATAGCCTTATTATTATTAACACTTTTTAAACAAGCTAATCATGGTATGAAGTGAGTACAGAAAAAGGTCTTACAAGCTCAGCGATAGCATCCAGCTCAATGATACATCCTGGGCGAGCTGTAGATTGCTGACTTACGATGTTAAAAACTTCACCAACATATTTCTGTTTAAAAAGAGTTAGGGGGATGGTCTTGTTAACTCAGTTTTGTGCATTTCTGTGGTACAGCCAGCTAGGTAGGTGCAACATCACTAAGCAAATGTTAACTAAAGCATCAAATATACACTGGTTGCAATCCACCAAGAACACAGATAACATTCCCAGTTTTAACAAGAGCCACAAAGAGTTGGCTCTTGTTAACAAACAAACAGTTGGCTCTTTGTTAACTCTTGGTTAACAAACCAACAAAGAGTTGGTTTTGATGGCTGAAAGGCAACAAGGACTTGCATCTCTCATCTGGAAAGCCTTGCATTCAGCAGTTTATTGTGCTTTCCCCAAGCTGCATTGTCACCTCAACTTTTCCTTAGGATGGACAACGCACACACGCAGTTTGTTGCTCTGTTATTACGTCTTGTAGTGCAAGTGTTTCAGAGGTATTTCCCAACCAAGCATTGACCTGCCTCAACATGCAGTGTTTCAGATTAAATGGAATGCAGTATAACTACAATGTGAAATCCTCAGCAACCAGCTTAGTCAGTTACCAACAAGCCTGAAACTAGCGCTACTGAATGAAGTTCCAACCTCCAAAAACTCGAGACAGCTTTTCACTTACAGAAATTTCTGGACTGGAGAGCTCACACAAAAGTTTCTTAGCGTCTATTACAGCTTGGTATAATCTCAAATGCTGTCCGTCACTAGCCACAAAGCAGGCACTTGGAGAATTACAGTATGCACCTGAAAAATAAGAATGCAAAGTGATGAAATACTCAAACACCAAGTTGCTCCCTTTTTTTGGCAAGAGGAAGTTTTGACATTATGAATGAAAACAATGTAGTGTAAGAAAAATTCTCTCATTAGTTTCTGTTCACAAGCAAGAACTACAAAGTTTAATGCTGCACTCAGCAACCAAATTTAAGTATATGAAAGGAAATGAGAACCCCATTTGCAATCCAGAGCAAAATCTATCTCTGCTTTTAAGTGTTCCACACGCTCTGAAGTATGCACTAGCATCTAAGAACTTTACTGCATTAGCTTCTAAAATATCAAATACATAAAAGAAGGCAGAAGAACACAGCAATTCTTCACACAGGAATAAACAATTTCCAAGTATCAGCTTGGAAATTTTGTAAAATAAAGGACCCATGCTTAACATTTTTTCCAACGCATTCAAGTATATCTACATTATCTATTTAATTGCATTATTAGGTTATATTACTTTTACTCAAGAACACTTCACAAATCAGGAAACCAAACTCACCAAGGCAATAGCTGGGTATAAGTGTGGGCAGCCATGCAACATTAGAAAAAGCTGAAACATGGAGAGAATTGATCCGAGCAAGTTCAGAAACTCCACCAGAAAAGGACAAAGGCCCAACAGGGTCAACTCTCCAAAGAATAAGTTCACTGTAAACCGCATTGGGATCCTGGGATGTTACATCTGCATTGCCTCTACTCTGAAGTCTTACTGGTGACTCCTGAGACTTTAAAGAGTCATTTGCCTGTTTTGCATTCTCAACATCTGGTGAAATTAGAGCATTGTGATGTGAGGTTGTAAGCAACAGTGGTAATACTGAGTGGCAAGCCAAGTCATTAAGATGAAAACGGTGACCACAATATCGGGATTTATGTGAAATACTGAGTACAGTGGAAAAAGCAGATTCCTCAGCAAAACTCACTAGCCACTGGTTCAATGACCCATCTGCATGTTTGGAAATCATCATAACATTGGGCGTGAAGATACTTAGTTTTAAACTGTTGGTTGATTTACTGTGTCCTGAAGAGATAAGCATAGATGAAGATCGTGTAAGGCCAGGAGGCTTTTGTTTGCCTTGTTGAATAGCTAAGTCAACATTTTTGGTACAAGCATACATCACTATACTTCTGCAAAGAGAGTTTGCATCACCCGTCGGAAATGCAACAGGAATTCTTGAGACAAATGATACCTGGAATTTTAAGGAAGGGAGAAAGAATATTAAAGTTATATTCTCATCATACTTCTCACTGAATAACAATGCATAATCCAAATAAAATGAAGTACCTGCACCTGGCGAAACATGCCAGGCTGGTATTCATCTAGCCAGTCCACATGCCATACCAGCAGTGAACCATCCATAGGATGTATACTGAATAGCATGTCAGCATTTTTACTCCATTCAGAAAGTAGTACTTCAATTTCATGATCAATAATAGCAGAAGATAAAGGAACAAGGCTCGAACTTGGACTTGTTCTCTCATCACCCAGTTCCTTCTTTTCTTGGTTTCCTTTTTGTTCATCTCCATTTTCATTAACTTCTAGAACACACAGATATATATATTATATTCAAAAGCAGAAGTATAGCAAGCAGTGTTATTTAGGTATTGGAGCACATTTCAGGCCTTTTCTAAACCACTCATATAAGCACAAATTTAAAATAATTAAAATTTTAACCAGAAATCCTCTAGTGGACCTCAGTCAATGACTAACAAACAAAAATAGTTTCTATTGCACCTTAATTTTAAATACTTTTATTTTTCCCCATTTTATATAAATTTTTGCATGCATAGGCAGAACAAAAGCAGTCATCTCCAAACTGTATATATTTAAATTATTTGACTATACTATGTTATAGAATAAATCTATTTAAATTAGGTGTACATTAATATTAAAAAAAGAAAATTAATTCTAGAGGTTGCACCTACTCCCTTAAACATGTTAAAATAGCACACTTTCATGCAAAGGCCTCCAGGTCAGCCTACATAATACAGTTTTCAGCATAACTCACTCAAAATCTCTGGAACAACCATAAACAAATTCAGAATTTCTAGATACAGATTTTTAAGTCACTTAGGTACTTCCAGAGTAAGGGAAGGAAATGCATGAAAATGCTACTGTAATCTGTCTGTATCCTTACATGTCAAATTGCCCACCTCTTACTTCACATGAAAGAACGTTACAAATTGTGTTGTAAAATGAAAGCCATTTGTCTATGGTAAGAGTTTTACCTTCTACGGATCTGCTATCCATTTGGTTAGATTCCTCAGTGTTAATCTCAGGAGAATGATGTTCAAAACTCTTTTTAAGTTGTTGTAAAAATACTTCCATGGATAAGGTAAAATGAAGTTCTTTATTGTTTAGCCAGTGCACAACAAAAGGTCCACTTTTTTCTTCATTTTCACCAAGACTCAAAGATGTGATAGAAGGGAGTAGAGGAATATCTACCAGAAAAAGATGTTGACATTTTTGAAAACCATGTAGTTTGGTAAAAAAATAATTTTAGAGAAAATGTTTTTAAGCAGAAACCCTACCATGAAAAAAAAAAATACATTAAGTGTATTGCCACTTGTCATTCATTTCATCAACATCATCTACTTTCAGTATTAAATTGCTTGACTGTTACCACAAGAGATGTTCCACAGGGTGGTTCTTTGGTATGCTTACATTAGGATTACAGTATGGCCCTGCAGTGTTACATCTTTGTGATGTAACACTGCATGTGCAGGTTAATTTACCTTGTCTTTTGCTACTACAGCTCAGTATGAACCAAATAATTTAAGCATAATTTCCCAACATTTAGTCCACAATGGAGGCTGCAGTAAGTATACACTGTAATCAAGGACCACGTATTACAGGGCTTACACTAGCACAGACTAGTACAGTGACTCTAACTCCATCACATAAAGCCAGGATTTCTGATTCCTATAGATTCCATTATTATTTTATATTGCCCTGTGGTGCTACTTGGTGTCCCAAGTGGCTATGAAAAGTAAAGCAGTAATCACAAAGTAAGTGACAGAAGCAAATATCAGAATGCTGCAGAGTAACATCATCTAAATTAAGTGTAGCTAAAAAGCAGCTAGGTGATTTACTGTAATTTCCTCAAATGGGACATACAGCAGCATGCTAAAAGCTCAACCTGCATTTAATTTCCACCTAGAAGTCTCCATATATACTCATCTCCTTCTGCTCCCTATTTATTCAGCATTACTTAAATTCCATGCCCTGGGAGACAAAATATTTTTTACTCCAATTCTGTTTTTTTTCCAAAGCCAGTGATGGCTTTGAATTACTTACCCTCCAGTCTAGCCTAAGAAAATGATAACTGAGAACACACAGATAGAAGAAAGGACCACCATGACTACCAGCAATTTTGGTGTGGGGAGGGGACGCAGCAGGGAGGGGGGCAAGAAGAGCACAGAGTATTTAAGAAACACAATTAGCCTTTTTAGGAAGGCAGACTAATGCCAGTCTCAAAAACATTGTAATACATTTGGCAAAAACAGAACTTGGAAGGAAGAATTCTGTTGATCTCTCTTTGGAAGACGAAACTACAGCAGACACGAATAAGAAGGTGAACTGTAAAGATGACTTTTCAGATTATATTATAAATCTATGTACTTTGAGTATACACCAAAAGATCGCTAAAGAAATCACTTCTTTTCCCCATTCTCCTACCTCAAAACGACCAACTTCTAACTAATGCTCAGCTCGGGACAAAATCCTTAGTGAATTTCTG
>NW_008824284.1:178851-181379 GCF_000699105.1 Pygoscelis adeliae | reverse complement strand
GGATTCAGTAACTTTTTCTGGATTTGCCTAGAGATAGTTTTGTCCTAAAAACCACTGCTTATTCCTTTCACTGAACTCCACCCAGGCTGAATACCAGTTTAAATAACACTCTAGTATAAAAGGTCTCAATGATTTTGTTGCTGCAAGAAAATGAGTTTCAAAATGAACAACAGAATACAAATAGAATAAAAATTAAAGACATTTATTCTTTTATATGACAGCATTATTATTCTTCAAAAAGTGAAGTGAATGAGAGATAAAGCTGCTTTGGCCTTAGTTTTTATCAAGTACTCTGAATGTAATAAGGGCAAATTTTCAAGTGAGAGATCATAAACCGATTTGGTTCAAATTAAAGAAAATAGAATTAGATTTTCAGATAAAATTTAATTTCAAAAGGGCAAACTAAAAGGACTACCTAGAGAATCTGGTTAGACTGAGGTACTTAAGGACTTGACTGTGAGTGAAGACAGATATTTCTTCAAATTAAGATTTAAGATGTGAAAGTTAGTTCGAACAGAGGTTCTGCATTAAAGAACAACTCGTTACCCTCCAATCTACTGAGTCAAAGACCAAGTGATCCAAAAGACAGTATCAAGATAGATAATATTAATACAGATAACATAGAAGGAATACAAGATTAAAAAGGCCAAAGACAAGTGTTAGACACCTAATAAAGACTTTTACCAGTCTTTTCCAAAATTATTTTTATTCCCATTCTGTGAGTTTGCTGTTGAGCACATTTATATTGTGAAGACTATTAAAAGCAAAATTAAAGTTTACTTAGTTATTATGTATAAACAAACAAGGAAAGAAGTGCATTAAGAGTAGATATAAAAAAGATAGTGAAAGATTATGTGCTAGCCACATGAAAAGGTTAGCTAGCTCCTTGTGCAATTTGAAGAAGCAGAAATGCAGAGAGGAGAATTACAAATCTCCAAGAAGTTTTGGAGAAATTTTCCTTTATGACATTGGGTAGTAACATATGTAAAGACTGAAGACATTTCCTATAGAAATAGCATAGCATTGATGGTACAGCACAAAACTGCAAAAAGTTTCCTTTTGGTAGGCTGGATGTGATTCTAGTCATATCTGTTAGAAGAAACATGAGCCAATACTTTAAAAGGTGAAGACTAACTAATCTTACAGGAGAAAGTGTTTACAGCTTGCTTAGCTCAGCAATGGTAATGGAAACCAATAGTTCTTTATAATCATACCAAGGACTGTACAGCTACAAATATGAACTAATCATGAATGCCTTTAGGTCAAACTTGGCCTTTCAAAAAAGGGTCAGTAGGAACAAAAAAAACATTTAAAAATACTATTTATAAGACAGAGCTTAACTAGTTTAAGAAAGGATTACGTAATATGTTTGCTCATTAAGTCTAGACACAGGAAACCACATCACAGCAATAAAACCTTAATGAAAGGCCATTCAATATTGCATTTCTATTCAGTTTTCCAATGAACAGACATGCATTTTATTTTCAGCATACATAAACAATTATGAAGACAGAAATATTAGCGACTATAGGGGATTTTCCTTAATGCCTATCAACATATTGCCTGAGTGCAAGAGAATATTACAGTTTATGGAACACAAGATGAAGGCATGTTTTACTTGGTTCAGAGACAGAAGTACAGGGATGTGTGGTTACTTCAGACACTTAGTGTCAGGTACTCATTTTAAGAAGCTTGGAAATTTTTGATTTATCAGTGTGCTCCCAATATCATACACAATTCCCAGTAAATTTGTAACTCCATTTACAAATACTTAGCCTTCTGCATCTCAGACCATTGTGAATCTCATTTAAAAGATGACCAAAAATGAAAGAAGGGGAATCTTCCCCTTCTTAGAGGAATCACTCAGTTGCCGAGGCAAGCAGCTCCGGTGCCAGCACGATCAGCAGTGGAGTGCTCCAGCACAGTGCATACGGGGGTTTTTGCTAACTGGGGGAACCTCAGGGGGAGCTGAGAGAGCTGTCAAGAGCCCACAGCTCACAGGACAGCAGCTGATGGGACCCGGGCAGGGCCAGGAGCAACAGCAGCCGAGCCCTGCCTACAGGTATAAAAGAAGACCCTGGGGAGCGCTAGTGACCAGGAGCACTGCCAACAGGGTGAGCAAAGAGGATGTGGCATGGCAGCAAGGGCGTGGTGCAGCAGTTCATAGAGGTGGGTGTGCAGGGAGGGCACTGAAGCTCTGCCAGCTCAACCAGGGAGCAACAGCATCCACTCGGCAGAAAGCCACAGCCTCTCTCAGCTCTGCACCCACCATGACTGATACAGCTTCCCAGACTGGTGGAGCTCCGGTGGGAACATGCTGCCACACAGGTGTCAGGCTGCAGGGTGTGCCCTGCTCTTACACCAGTAACGGACAGCAGCAGTGAGCACACCTGTGGGAGGTGCGCCCAGGTAGAGAACTTCACCACTTACTGACAGAGCTCCAGGAGGAGGTTGGGGAGTATCAGGGAGTCGGAGAGAGAGACTGGCTGCTGGAACCGCACCCTGCCTTCCCTGAGACAGGCCCGAGA
>NW_008824284.1:146304-175451 GCF_000699105.1 Pygoscelis adeliae | reverse complement strand
TACTGTGTTCAGTTTTGGGCCCCTCCCTACAAGAAGGATGTTGAGATGTTGGAACGTGTCCAGAGAAGGGCAACGAGGCTGGTGAGGGGTCTCGAGAACAAGTCTTATGAGGAGCGGCTGAGGGAATGGGTTGTTTATGCAAGAGAAAAGGAGGCTCAGGGGAGACCTTATTGCACTCTACAACTACCTGCAAGGAGGTTGTAGCGAGGTGGGTGTCGGTCTCTTTTCCCAAGTAACAAGGGATAGGACAAGAGGAAACGGCCTCAAGTTGTGCCAGGGGAGGTTTAGACTGGGTATTAGGAAAACTTTCTTCACCGAAAGGGTTGTCAAGCATTGGAACAGGCTGCCCAGGGAAGTGGTTGAGTTACCGTCCCTGGAGGTATTTAAAAGACCTGTAGATGTGGTGCTTAGGGACATGGTTTAGTGGTGGACTTGGCAGTATTAGGTTAATGGTTGGACTTGATGATCTTAAAGGTCTTTTCCAACCTAAATGATTCTGTGATTCTATGAAATTTATTCAAATCATTTCATTACTATAGAAGGTTCTTCCATGCATTAAATGAAACCAACATGCTACTAATTTTGCATGATCATGTAAATACTGTAAAAATACATCTGAGCCAGTTAAGCTTACACAGACAACACAGACCTAACAGTTCACCCTGTAGCAAGGATTTACCACACTTCTTACCTGTGGCTGGATTGATACTGGCAGCAATATGGAAGTGACAAAGTGCATTTGCATGAGGAGGGATGTTCCTGTGAACTTCATGGGGATCTTGCTGATGTGGAGCATATCCAGTATGCGCTACAACAGCGCCTGACCTCCTCCTCCCTCGTCGGAAGTGCCTCAGGTTTAACTGCATGAAGAATAAGGCATCATTTTTAATTCCATTCAAAAAGAGAAAGCAGATTTCATCTATAAGTGGTTTTCTAGATTCTAGTGAATGAATTTTTTCAGTTTAAAAGCTCCTTTAAAGCATCGGTGGAGTTTCTTGCAAAAATTAACACTATCCAGGTTGTGGAGTAGGGAGTACTCCACAGTACTCTCTGTGCAGAGTAGAGAGATACCAGTGCCTTCGGATTCATTTATGAAGGCCCATACAGTACCTTGACATAGTAACTGCTTCATATTTCAGAATGCAGACAATGTTCATACAGTTTTTATACTTAAACAGAAAATATTATTGTGTTTCATGAATGTATACCATACTTATTCAAGATTCTGAACAAAAAAAAGCAGCAAATCTGAATCATCTCATTTCAGAGACCAAAAAACTGGATCAGTACTTCAGATCTGGTTGGATCAGTACTTCCACTCCTGCCAAAAGAGCCCAATGAGTTTTAAGGTCTTCCCCCCTTTATGCAAATAGATGTTTCCAACAGAAAAATAATATTCAATTTTTAAGACTGACTATGCCAGTATTAAAAAGTCTCACTCCACATACTGCACAGTTCAAGGCCATTGTGCTGTAGATATCCATATAGCCACCAAAAGGTACAAGAAGGTACACAATTTGTATTAAGGATGGTATTACACTCTTGGCATTCCTTTTCACTTGCTATCCTTTGCATCTTACCACAGCATGCCCATGTAAAATAGTTTCCTCCCATTTTTTATGTAATTGTTATTTCTGATCTCTAATGTTGCCTCTTATTTTTCAACGGGAACACAGAGCTGTCTCCAACTTCCGTTCCCCTCCCTCCTTTGAATATTTTTTCTTTGCTGTGTTGTGCCTTTCAGCCTGTCATATTTTTCATTTGTGCCACATGTGCTAAGAAAGCACCATGATCGTGCTAAATACATCACTCTATTAAGATAAGAGCACAATATCCACATACTCTCTACACAGCTTTGTAGGAGACCGCTTCACCTTCCCCCAGCTCCCCATTGGTTAGAAAACACTACCCAGTGAGGATCATTTGCCTTAGAGATACAGCTTATGAGCAGTCTGCTCTACTTGAGGACTACAGCAGAAAAGCAACAAAGGCTATCTTTCTTCCCTCTATATTATCACTGTTTTTCCAGTTGCAGAAGCCAGAGAACATTCCCCAACTTCAGATGTAATAAGTGAGCCCCTACCATACATTTTACAGCAGCATCATTAGTGGGTTTCACATAACCTATATACAGTATGTGCTCCATGCTGTTCCTAGCCTTTTGAACTAGATACTGCAAAGCACTTTGCTTCAGTCACAAAAGCAGACAGTAGTGACATAACGACAGTGTGTCTTCTAATGTGACAGCTCAGTAGGACAGCTGTCACTTTAAATCTTCCTTAGGAAGGCTAAGATAAATTCACTCTTTTATAACATTTTATGCACATCTATGGTATAAAGCATTTCAGCTTATGATACATGTTCGAGTTACTAATTACAATCCTGTCTAAAATTACATATGTACATGTGTTTATTCTCACTGTTCAACTTCACTTCTTACCTCTAGAGCATTTTGCACTTTTTCCTTACTTGAAGTATTTCTCTTGAAGTTATTTGTGAAGTTCACTGCTTCACTCCAGTTGTTGTATCCTCCACCATACAACAGACTGTCATTGGGTAACAAAGTCTCTGCCCAGAGACGACAAACATTATCCTTACAGCAAGTCAGGAGTACGTTGCAGACAGCACCACTAATGAAAGAAAATTTAAGGTGTGAAGAAGCTGCTTACTATCACATAGCATCAAAATAAAGTAACAGTACCAAACAGTTTTCCATTATCAGTTACCAAGTAACTTAAAGATATTAAGGAAAGAAAAACTTAACAATACATTCTTAGGAAAACAAATGATGTATGAAAGGCTTTCATATCTATTCAAGTATCTGAATATAAATTACCTCGAACTTCATTACACAACTGTGCAACACCAAATCATGGATTTCAATTTACAGAATTAGTCATAGCTGGACTAGCAAAATTTATGTTTTTCTTTCTAAAATCCTTCACATAAAAAGCTAATCATATTCTGGATACCTATTCTCAATTCCCCAGATCTTACTGCTATATAGCACTTACAAAATTATATATCCAAAACAAAGAAACGAAGGTAATACCAGGAACACAACAGCAAATTTAAAACTACAAACTTTTCTGAATTACTGTTTTTCCAAACGCAATTTGTGTTACATACATATTCAAAAAAAATCCTATTAACCTAAACCAGGCACTGAAAAAAACTACGCAGATCATCAGGTTTCCAGTTCATATAAGTTCACAATTTAGTTTTAGCTAAGATTCAAAAACTATATGGATCATCTGGCTGGACTGTGCAGCACCAAACTCCCTTAGGCATCATGGAGTAGGTGGATTTTCAAAACCGATTTAAGGACTACAGTAATGGCTTTACGAAGAGTCTTCTACTTAAAGATTGGTATACAAGACAACATAAACCCACAAACGTATGCAGAATTCATATGGCTACTATTTGGAATAATACGGGAAAAAATGGTTGCAGGGCACAAAACTGCTAATGCTACTTCAGTCTGAGATTGCAATTACTGGTGAAAACTAGGGACAGGTCATTTAAGAATCGTCAGAACACACACCAAAAAAAAAAATCAAACTCAAAATACCAATTCCAAATTATAATTTTAATTCAATTTCCAGATACTGTTTCTGACAGAGGTCTAGTTTTGTACTAGGTAGAGAAATAAACTAAAAGACACAGAAATATCTGAATGTTTGAGAAAGATGACAAAGTGACAGGACTTTTGAATTGCTCTGATTTCATCAGGACAGAAAGAGAGGAGCAAACTGGGATCAATTGCATGAATGGTCATTTAAGACAGCGCAATCAAAAAGATGCAAAGAGAGGTAATTTTGCAAGAGCTGATTTTATATTTAGTCCAATGTCTAAGCCAGTCTGTGGGACTCCTTTTCTATCTTTCCAGTTCCTTCCCAGGTAAGAGGATGCTTACTATCCTCTCAAGAACTTCAGTGCGAAGGAATTATACAAACACACACAAACAATATACAAGGTGTGCAAACTCAATTATTAACTGAAGTAAACTCTACAACTTGTGTGACCGTTGACTGTACAGCTGGGAAGACTGTACAGATTGGGTTTTTTTGGTTTTCACAGACCTCAGGTTATTAGAACTACTGACCGTGGCATGAATTTACTGGTCTTCCTCCATGAAAATGCATTTACTGATCGAGGATGAGCCAAATAAACAAATGAAAAATCAACTTCTTTTGCTTGTTTTTCTGGACTTGTGCCAGGTGGTGCTACAGCTGATCGCCAACTGTCTGTATTGTACCATACTTTCACAAGACAATCATCCTGGGGAAAGAACAAAAACAGTAAATAAGACTACCTTGCACAGGAATACGATGCACTTCAAGTACTCCTGGGTTTTCATTTTTCGTTTATGTAAAATACTTTTCTGATGGCAGAAATTCAGTTCAGTAACAGGTCTTCAAAACTTGATCATAAAGAAAACACAGTACCAGAGCTTCCTTTTAAACTCTCTTGCCATTACTCACTTGGATTTAATTTTGCTCCTTCTGATTAGCTGACAGTTTTTAACCACAAAAATGCAAGCTGTACTGGCTTGAGCTGGTATTCAAATGTTAATATAATTTATTGTACTTGGACAGAAAACCCCCAAAACCTACACACACAAATTTAAATGCTAGGAATACAAACAAAGGTCAAAGATGGCATCTCAAATATCAAGCTCAGCACTGCTCAGCCTGCTTTTCTTAGACACGCACATACATAAATTGAAAATATCCTGTTCCTAGTGTCCTTATGCCTTTAAGGACCAGATAAATTAATCTGGATCTAGATTCGCAAGCTGTTGATCAACCATTAAATATGAATGGTACTGAAATACTGTATTAACCTGGGTGTGCTCAACATGACCCTATTGGGGGGAGGTTGTTTTGCTGACCAGCATCTTCTCTCATAAAAGATTAAACAAAGAAAGAAGACACAGAAACAAAGACGTATTTTAAAGATTCTGCAGGCAGGTAATTAACTTAGTCATTTATGGTAAAAAAAAAATCATTATTAATTTTCCTACTTAGTAATTTTTCCTACTTATTCCTACTTATTCAGTAATTGTGCTTTGCATGAGTTTAAAATGTAAGGTAACACCAACAGGCCATAAGACATTCCAGTCAAAAACTCTGCAAGGATATTACCCTTATAGAAGCTATTTGCAGATTAATTTATTTTTCCACAGTTCAATCATACTATAAAATTAGAATCCATTAAAACTTGACTTTTAAAATAAATATTAACTCCTATGCATCGAAAAAAATATATAGTGAAATACACATAGTATATATTGCCAACAATTACAAAACACTTTTTTTAATAAAACATGTACTTGGATAATTTTATAAGTAATAGTTACCCTAACTATAACTGGAATAACTCTCCTTTCAGCCAGCAAATGGCTAAAGACATCACAGAACATATGGCAAGCAATATGACATCCCAGATAAGCAAAACAGGAATGGAGCATGAGAACTTGTTGCTTTGTTATTATACAGAGTATTGTTTATCATCAAGAAAGTCTAGTATTTCACCTCATGTGTTGGAAACTAGTCAATTGGAATGTAGTTTATCTAGAAAAAGTAATCTAGATTATTTTACAGATTTGTTACATCTTTGTCTCTTCCTTAAAGTTAGTAAATACCTTAAAAGTTAAGTCTTTAAGCAAGCATAACGATCTGAAATGGCAAGTTTTAGAGGAAAAACCAAACACCTACAACTAAGCAAAATGTGTGTTACTCATCTGTTCTTGATGCATACAACTGAACCACAAAAATATGCATGATAACTACCTTTTAAAAGCAAGATTTGCAGACTGAGCCATGCTTGAATCTTTGTGCTTCGAGCATGTATTAAAGAACATTATGATCCAAACAGCAACAGGGAAATTCCACATACTACTACTAAATCAAACACTGTTCTAACCAATCTTTATGTGTACATACTAATTCTTCATTCATGCTTCTGAGACAGACTAGACCAAACTGCACACCTATCTTTCATTCTTAAGTCTGAAACTCATTCTGTCAGGTTAATACTGCTCTGGATTCTGTGACACTTAAACCAGGTTTTCACTAATCCCAGCAATCGCATTGTCCCAATTAACCTTAAATACCAGCATTTTGTTTCCTTTTTAATAATTCTGCAGTCTCTGCTAGGTTGTTTAGTTGATAGCACAAACTTGATGCCCACCTACATCTGTTAATCTGCGTTAAAACTGCTTATACTGTTAAGTTTTCTGTTTCTTTTTAAAAAACAGTAATCTGAAAACATTTATTTTTCCCCTGACAATCTACTTTGATAATCCCATAGATTCTCACAAGATGCGTCTGGACATTCTTACCGGAACTTTTTGACCAATGTCAATGTCATTCTCCCCTCAAATAAAGACAACAGTAGTATTTGCAGAAAACAATAATATAAATTCTTGCATGGATTTGTCACACTTTTTCACTGGATCCTCTACATTATCTTGACTTTTTTCTGCTTTGACTTGTTAGGATATTATTCTCTTACAAAACCTGAACAACAAGTTTTGTAGTATAAATAAAAGATTAGTTAGTGTTTCAGGAAGTGAAAAGATATGACAGTGACATTTTGCTTTAACTTCTTTGCTTATTTTGCCACAGGGTTTTATTGCTTTTGCTGATAAACCACTCAATGCTGAGCACACAGAACTGATCTGTAAGATTGGCCACAAACACTGACATTAATTATGTGCGAATATACCTGTGGAGGGGAATGTGAATTCTCTTCTAGGTATACAAACACATTTACACAGAAAGATATTAAAGAGCTATTTTTGATTAATGGTGTCACGATAATAGTGAAATATTGAATGTATTTCTTTACTAGAAGGATATTCAGCGGTGAGCTCATCCACAGATCTCCCCCATTCCCCGAAACTCTTCTCTTTCTGATGTCTTATAATTTGGTACTGATTAAAAATGAGTATTTTAAAAGAGTAAGCAGTGAATATTTGTTGGGTTGTTCCCCCCCCAAAACTACCTTTCTCCCAAATTCTTATTTACAAAAATGTAAAAATGCAGAGAGGGAGGGATTACTGGAAATACTATGCAAAAAAAGGTAAAAAAGAAATTTTTCATTAAAAAGCCTTTTTTTTTTTAAAAAGTGTGGTTTGTTTTGTTTGTTTGCTTTAATAACTTATCTGAATTAGTACAAAACAAATTAGAAAAAAATGCTTACCTTTCCAGCAGTAGCAAAAAACTCCCCATCTGGCGAGAATTTCATTAAACAAACTTGAGAAGCAGTTCTATGAAATAAAGACAATTAAAAACAGAAAGTAAGTTAAGAACTTTTTCAGAACTCTAAACAGTTTTTTCCTCTTGAATTCATGAAAGTTATGTAATTCTTATATGCAAGTGTCCATTGTATTGTGTGAAACAATTTAAGCTTTAACAAAGTCCAGAAGGGACTAGGAGGTAAACTTGTGTGCAACACATGGTTGTGGCCACACAGGAAAAATAGAAAACCAAAAAGCTGTAGCTGAGGATGCTACAATATCTAATATTCCAAAATATCATGAGAAAAACAGCTGCTAACAGACTAAACTCTATGCAGATATACTCTACTTCCACTTCACAATCATTTGGTTTTCAAATTGACTTCTGCTGTACCATATTATCTTCCAACTTTTCTGAAAGACAACTCCATTTCTCATACTTTCTACAGTTGTAACTCAAGAAAACAAAAAGTCGTAAAAAGAATACCGTAGTTAAAAACTACTTTCAGATACTTCTTATATTAATGGTCACATTGGTAGAAGATGCCACACCAAAATAATCTAAACCTACGTATGTGGTTCATTTTTGCTGTGTTTTACTTTCATTGGAAATACTAATAAATGAGTTTCTTTTACAGGTTTTGAAGTACTAAGCTATTGCCTAAGTGACAGGCTTATTAATGGCAACACGAACATACAAGAATTTAATTGTGCAGCACAAGTACAGTGTACATTTTCATCTTGAATTTATCAGACATGTATAACAAGTTGTAAGGCCTAACTTTCAAGAAGCATTAAGTTAGCCATCAGGTCAACAAAAGGATGATGCATTTACTGTGTGCAGTAACAAGAGCAAGCCAATTACAAAAGCTGTGCATCAAAAGAAAGTCAGTTTCCACCTAGGTTTAAGCAACATTCTCCTGGTAGAGCCAATATGAAGACATATGGGAATGCCTCCTTCGGATATCAAAAATTATTCTGGCAAAGGGTAGCACTGCAAAATCACTGTCTTGCAAACGTCTCCTTAAGAAAAACCTATTCTAAATCTAACTGAAGTGCAAATGCCAGAAGACATACAGGCATAAAAGATAAACTGCAAAGCAAGTTCTGTTGACCCTTTCCAGGACCTACCAGTTCAAAGCACACAACGCTCAGCGCACTCTCCTCCACAAAAGAGTTTAAAAGAGGGAAACAAGTGGAGAGCTATGAAGACTTCTGTAAGGTTTAAGATACAAATGCAAAACACACTATTGAAGGGACAGAGGAAAAGCAGTATCGGTATGATCTTGGCTACTGTTACCACAACCCCAGATTCTAAAACCATACCCATGGCATTTTAGCTACAGGCTGACGACTCCTCTTATTAGGCTGAGAGATGAGGGTCCAAAGGCATCTCAATAAACTGAGTAAGTCTTCAACTTCTTTTATTTAGAAAGTCCATCGTATTCAAAGGAAAATTTTTCAGTTGTCATTTGGATGATCTTGGGATTTTAAACATCTCCTTGATAAAAGTTAGAGAGTACACAGAAAAAGGAACAACTAAAGGATTGAAAAAAAAGATTTTTTCAGGTACATCCAGGAAACTACCGAACTAATGCTAAGTGCTTCATAAAGAATAATTTAAGGTGGGTCTCTCCAGCCAGCCACTTCAGGAGACTTCTTTAAGGGACTTCCATATGGTACGCTGGTCCCAAGTGAACAGTGCACCTGATGTATTAGAAAAGTCTTTCTATGGCAGGAAGGACCGTGATTTAAATTGTGTTACAAACTGAAGTACTAAACTAAAACTCTTCTGAATGTACCAATACACAGAAACAAAGATTAAAATGATTAATCAACATGAATACAAGAAGAGCATTCAGAGATGCAGTAAAACAGAATGCATCCATCTTTGCATGACTGTTCCAAATATCCAGAACAAACACAGAAAAAGTAAAAGGTGTGTGAAAGGGGGGAGATGTGAGAGAAGGAAAGAAAGGTGCAGTACATTGGACATAGAAGGAAGCTTATTTTAATCAGTCCTGCAAGCACAATTAATTTCCAAATATGCAGCTTTCACCTTACTGTACAAGGAACAAAGTCTACTGGTCCAGTCTCAACAGCAGCATTCCCTCAGTATTTTACTCGTGTTCAATATAATTGAAAAACTGCCTAAGAACATAAGCTACCCCCAAAACAATTACAACTGATCTTGCAGGAAGAAAGAAATGTCACATATTCAAGGGAAATATGATTCAAATTTATCACATATCAACCATATTTATCAAATAACAGTATAGAATAGGACTTCACTAAACTACACTAAGTATTTAATCTGAAAGGTATGAATCAGCAAGGAAAAAGGAATTACTTGTCTTTAAACGAGTTTCTTACTTGCATTGCCAGATACACCTCCATTCTCCAAGTCCAACATCTGTTCTTTCAGTATTGTCACTGTCAGAAGGGTTTTCCAAAAGAACATTGGACCAAAGCTGAAGACAACTGGAACCAGTCAAAAGGCGAGTACCTAAAGCAAGTATTTA
Organism: Pygoscelis adeliae; assembly: GCF_000699105.1. Classification (NCBI taxonomy): domain Eukaryota; kingdom Metazoa; phylum Chordata; class Aves; order Sphenisciformes; family Spheniscidae; genus Pygoscelis; species Pygoscelis adeliae. Next base: position 165,683 of record NW_008824284.1, on the reverse strand, counting down.
TAACAATGTAACTACAAAACAAGTAGCAAAATATAGACTTCTATGAAGAGAGAAAAAAAACCCTTTTGCAAAGCTGAAACTGCAGAACAAAATATGCCAGATACCGTCTTAACACCTTTTCCATAGCAAAGTTACTATAATAGCAGCGTGCCTTTTACATGTCCCCCTACATGGATATAGATTGGGTCAATCTTGCAAGAAGATACTCTCATATAAGACATTTTGATTTGACTATCTACAGTTTAAATAGTGAAAATTAATCCAATTTTCAAAGTAGCTGTTCCCTAAAAGAAACACATAGAGCTACTGTAGACATCCCTCTTTCACAACGAATACTTACCCTTTAAGCCATATTTTTAAACATTAGATACTGATGAGATTAGGATAATCAAGAAAGACCATACAGATGCGCCTAATATTTTGGCTCTCCCATGACAAGTGACAAAAGGTAGATTTCACTCTACTTTGGTGTTCTCTATCATGCTAGGACAAAACAAAACTCTTTTCCTTCTCCTCAAAGAATGGTGAAATTTAAACAAAAAATTAGTTGTGGTATCAAATCGTTAGGTGTTTCTTTCATTTTATTCTTACCTGTGGGATCCCACGTAAGATTATGTGCTATGGCTTCCAGTAATATTTGAGCATTCTTCTGCCACTGATAATGTAACGTCTGAAATTTTAAGTATTCACAAATGTTAGCATTAAAACTCTTCCTTCCCCTCTTATAGTAAATATAGTACATCTTCACTGCACTCTCCAACTTTTATGAAGGATGTGTTTAAAAATAATTACTGCTTATCTAATAAAAATGGATTCATTATGATTTTTAAACAAAGTAGCTTTCCATTAATCTGACTGTACAAATAAAAGTTTCTAACTTCTTATTTTAAAAACATACCTTGAAAAATATTCAGTACATAGAATCATCATCAGAATCTGAGATTTTTTTAAAGGGAAGTCTGACTTTATTTTTGGAAAACAAAAGATATTTCAAAGTGAAATACACTAAATGCACATGGTGTTTGATATCAGCAATATTGTTGAGTTAAAGGATTTCAATAAGGTCAAGATAACATGATACTTCCCCCCCCCCTTTTTTTTAATATACAACAGAACAGTTAATTATCTTCAGATTTTGCATCATTACTTCATTCACTGCAACAAGCTGAGAATTAAAGTCACAAAATATTTATATGGTCTGTTTTCATAACAGGTTGCAAAGTTTTGATGCTTTGAATTATAAAAGAAACTGAAATCATTACTGGAAATAATATTAAGAGCCAACAGATTTTTTTCTTAATTCACAAAGACAGACATTTTTTAAAGTAATCATCCCCACTCCAAAAATATCAAACCAATACATGTGAAAGTTAAAATATAACAAAAATCTTTCAGAAGTTTGGTAGAAAACAAGTAATTTCTTGTTACTTAGTAACTTACTAAGTAACTTCTTACTTAGTAAGAAGTACCTGCAGATAAGGATCTAAATGAAATATTTCTGAAGCTGTTTTCTTGTTTTGGTTTGGGTTTTTTTTTTTTTAGATCCTGAACATTCTAGTAAATGGAAGACAGAGAAAAATCTTACAACAACCTAAATATGCTGTCAGTTATTGCATAGAATTAACAGAATATGTCTTCAATTATAAGTATTTGAAAGCAAATCATGGGTGGAGAGTGCTTCCTCTATTGCTTACACTTACTACACCAACTTCGAAGTTTCAAGGTAAGTATAGTGTTTACCGGTCTAGAAAAACATTCAGGATGGATTCAACAGCTCCAATGACCAAAAAAAGAGAGCAGTACTTCTAAAAAGTTCATATGAGCAGAGGAAGTCACATTTTATCATTATTTTACTCCACTGATTTCCATGCTATAATTTTTTATATATATATATATATTTTCGACACCAGCTATGTAATTAATATATAAAACACCACTGGTTTACAGGTACACCAGGAACCATATGACTGAGCTGGTCAGTATAATGAAGGGAATCCACTATACAGCCATATAAACAAATTATTAATACAAATGGAGAGACCAAACCCCTGAAGAGGGAGACAGAAGCTCCTTGAGCAATTGCTGTCAAAGCCCTCATATTGTCAAACTGACTTTAATTGGACTCTAATGCTTCTAATGATAAGAGTAATCCTCTCCATGTAAGAAGTCCACCAATTCACTAAACCACTGTCACCAAAACTAAGCCATGCAATCAAGAGAATAAATATTGTTCTTATTCACCATTGTAACACTGAAGTACAAGCATTCAGTCAAATATTCTAAAAGAGCCATAGACTTTATATGAAGCATTATAGTAAAACGTATTTCTTTTAAAACTATTTCAAATAACATGTCTCTGCCCTCCTCCTACCATTTTCACTTCCCAAGGACCATCTTATCTCTCAATTTTATTCTAGCATTAAAAGAAGGTATCAAAGAAATCTTCAACTTCAAAGCAAATCAGAAGAATGAGTCAGGCTTTATAACTGAGTAAATGAATTAAGGAGTGATGAATTACTTACATTATGATGACTTCTGTTCTGCTTCAAGAGGCTAACTGGCTCAAAGATACAAATCACATTTCCATAAGAAGCTGCAATCTAAAGCAATTTATATGTACATAATCACACACAGAACAAACAAGCTATAGAACAAACAAGAATAAAATGCCAATTGTTGATTCTACTTTTAACTCTCCTTGCAGATAAATCTGAAGCTCACATCCATATTCCCTTTCAATAACAGAAAAATGACATCTAGTAAAAATCATGAAGCAAGTGTTGACGATAATAAAAATACAATTCTTTATTTACACATTAGCCCTGATGAACTACTGAGAGTACAGGTGGACATGAGCATTTTTTTCTTTAAACCAGATCTATTATCAATATTCTTTCCACATTAAATTAGGTAAACACTCAAAGGAGTCTGCTGAGTTCACATTCTCAGAAATAGAACCAACATTGGTTCAGGGTACTTTTGTGGACTTCCCTGGCATGAGAACATGCTACATTATAAAAAGTTAATTCAGAAGACTCAAGCTACACAAGCTAAACACCCAATGCAGAGAACTGCAAAACAGAAGAACTACTAAATGCTAACATAAAATACTTCAAAAAAAGTTGTGGTATGGTCAGCTTTAGTTTGTATTTCAAAGTCTTATTCCATCAGTGGTATCAGCCACCCCAAACTTGCATTAAGACAAAAGTAAAAGTATTTTATTTCAAGATATCTATATAAAAGCAAGCTTAAAAGACTTGCTAAGAGCAGCCAAAACAAACCAAATGTATGTTAAAGACCTCAGGCAGAGAGCCTGAAAGAGCCGTCACAAGGCAACGTTGCCCAAAACTACTCTGAAATACAGATTCACAAAAATGAAGGTGTTTGCATAGGTCATGAATAATGGACATCCTATATTCTGAAGTGATACATGACATTAAAAGGAGCACATCTACAGTTCTGATATGCTGTAATAGTCGATTTCCTATTTCTGTGAAATTCTGGCTCAGAAAGTATTCACAGTTTTCTTTTAACAACATTAAAGAAAGTCAGAGTCACCTTATAAATTACATTTTGATTTCAGTATCAGCTACAACAGCTTCAAGAAAAAAAAAGCACTAAACTGTCATACCTAAATTGTTAGTTATTTACATATCCATTAATTACAGATGTACATGATCTATACAACTCTACAGACATACAAACATACAGATCCATACAGATCCTAAAATTCATAGATCTGTAGCTTCAAGAGAAACCCTCTGCATTATAAAGAGCAGATAGGTAAAGAAATTTCTATCACGCTAACAACTTAAACATCAGCCTGACCCAAAAATGCCAAGAATAATTTTGTCACAGTTGCAAAATGCCTGAAGAAACTTTTTCCTTACATCTCAGGCTAATATTTGCCCTCTCTAATTCTCTTTAACTACCTCACTTACTCTTTTATTCTTGTAATTCCATTCCACACCCCAACAGCAAGAAGTTTATATAAACTCATATTGATTAGATTTTTCCTTTTTTCCAAGTGTGCACAGTTGTTCCATTTTTTATTGTTTAGTGGTTTTTTAAGACAAAGTAATATTAGCATGCCAAAATGCTAAACAGTGTCCAGAGCAACTGCTACCCTCCGAAAGTTTCCACAGGCTTCCACAATGATACAGCCACTCAGACTAGTCCTCACTGAGCGGCATGCCACCAAAAAGAATAATGCAAATTCGTATGTTGACAAATTTCCCAAACTACCACAATAACCACCCAGACATCAACCAAATCTCTATTGTAGTCCCAAGTCCTGTTATTAGAAATAAGAAGGCAGAGAAGCCTTACTGAGTTGTAAGAGAGAGGCTACAGTCATTCCTAATGATAGACAGTGGTACTGAGTGCACCCTCAGCAAGTCTGCAGATGACACCGAGATGAGTGACGCAGCTGATTTGCTAGAAGGAAGAGATGCCACACAGAGGGACCTCAACAGGCTTGAGGAGTGGGCCCATGTAAACCTCACGAAGGCGAACCTCAACAAGGCGAAGTGCGAGGTCCTGCACCTTGGGCAATCCCCAGTAACAATATAGACTAGGGGAATTAATGGATTGAGAGCAGCCCTGCAGAGAAGGACTCAGGGGTACTGGTGGATGAAAAACTGAACATGACCTGCCAATATGTGCTTGCAGCCCAGAAAGCCAATCACATCCTGGGCTGCATAAAAAGAAGGGTGGCCAGCAGGGCAAGGGAGGCAATTCTCCCGCTCTAGCGAGACCCTACCTAGAGTGTTACATCCAGCTCTGGTGGCCCAGCACCAGAAAGATAGGGACCAGTTCGAGCAGGTGCAGAGGAGGGCCACAAAAACAGTCAGAGAGATGGAACACCTCTCCTGTGAGGAAAGGCTGAGAGACTTGGGGTTGTTCAGCCTGGAGAAGAGAAGGCTTTGGGGAGACCTTACTGCAGCCTTTCAATACTTAATGGGGACTTACAAGAAAGATGGAGAAAGACTTTTTACCAGGACCTGTAGTGATAGGACAAAGGGTAATGGTTTTAAACTGAAAGAGGGTAGATTTAGAATAGATATAAGGAAGAGATTTTTTACAATGAGGGTAGTTAAACACTGGCACAGGTTGCCCAGAGAGGTTGTAGATGCCCCATCCCTGGAAATATTCAAGGTCAGGTTGGACAGGGCTTTGAGCAACACGACCTAGTGACAGATGTCCCTGCCCACGACAGGGCAGGGGGTTGGGCTAGATCATCTTTAAGGGTTCCTTCCAACCCAAACCATTCTATGACTATAATTCTTGCACCGCCATATAAGAATAAAGCATCAGTCCTTGGGGCAACAACTTTGTCCACCCTCACCACTTTGTCCAAAGTAGGAATATAACTGGCAGCATCAGGTTCTCATTTTATAAAGTTTTAGTGTAAACCAAATAGTTTCTTGATACACTTATGTTTTTCTCCACCAGGCCTCCATATTGCATAGAAGCCCTCAGCATTTTTCTCATTCATCAAAAGGTCCGTAACTCGTACTAACTTACATTATCACTCACCACCAAACAGCAGAAAATAAAACAATCACAGTTCCTTTGAAAAGAACTCGCAGACTGACTACTAAAAAACAAACACAAAAACCCCATCCTAGTATAGTTTACGAAATTATAAACCCTGGATTCAAAACTGAGCTTTCATACTCAAAATAATTAGCAATTCTACTTATAAAAAAAGGTCTTATTTAAAAATGTCTTATTTAACAAACTTACTGGTTTTACTTACCAATTTTCAACCTATTCGCACGTAAACTAAATGAAATTTTTAATCAGTACCTACATTTTTCTTTGACTTCAGTAAAATAGTTTGTTCCATAAAGAAAACACTTCATATACATTGTAACACTGCAGTCACCAGGCGTGACACAAACAACTTCGATTAAACATTTCAAATTATCTGAAGTTAGGACCATCTTCTTGTACCCTGTTAGATATTTGTACAAGCCAAACCACAAAAACAATTAAAGTTTTGTCAGGTTTTCATTAAAAGTTTTGGCTTTAATTCTTATGTTCACTAGAGGAAATAGAAAGAGGCTTGTAGCTTACATTGTGTGGGAGAAGATCAAGTACTGTACCCACTTACAAATAAATTGTTGATTACCAAGTTGCCTACAACCAGAGGCAAGAGACTGGATTCAGTGGCCTAAGATTAAACTGCCCTGTTTGTGAAACTAGTCCTTCCAAATCCATGGGAGACTTTTTTAAAAAGTTTGTATACATACGCATACAAACACATGTAAATATAAACGTATACATACATGCTTTCTTGGGATGATTAAAAATTCTCATCCATTTTTTTCCCCTCATCTCATTCATGGAGACAAAGAATAAGTTTATCTCCAAAACTAGACTAGGAAGAGAAAAGATGGTGCCATGTTCCCCCTACCCTTCAAAGACAAGGGAGAGGTGGGTCATACACAAAGTTCTAAGCTGTTGCAGCTTCAGAGTAGCTTCACAAGGCACTAGCTTTCCAACAAACTGGAATTAGATTTAGGGGGCAAGAATGGAGAAAAATTTCAACTCATTACTTTCATAACTAGAAAATAACTCTTTTACAAACCAATTCTCCCTTTGGATGAATGATGGAGATCCTTCAAAGAGAGTAATGGTCAGCTATTATGGAGAAAATGCTTGATAGCAGTTCTCCGTAAAGTAAAAAATTAAAAAGGTACTATCCTGGTTTTGGCTGGGATAGAGTTAATTTTCTTCCTAGTAGCTGGTACAGTGCTGTGTTCTGGATTTAGCATGAGAATAATGTTGATAACGTACCGATGTTGTAGTTGTTACTAAGCAGTGCTTAGAATCATAGACTCATAGAATCATTAAGGTTGGAAGAGACCTCCAAGATCATCAAGTCCAACCATCAACCCAACACCACCATGCCCACTAAACCATGTCCCTAAGTGCCTCATCTACACGTCTTTTAAATCCCTCCAGGGATGGTGACTCAACCACTTCCCTGGCCAAACCTCCCCTGGCACAACTTGAGGCCATTTCCTCTCGTTCTATCGCTAGTTACTTGGGAGAAGAGACCGACACCCACCTCGCTACAGCCTCCTTTCAGGGAGTTGTAGAGAGCGATGAGGTCTCCCCTCAGCCTCCTTTTCTCCAGGCTTACACAGGCTTACCAGTCAAGGACTTTCCAGCTTCCCATGCTCTACCAACTGAGAAGGCTGGAGGTGCACAAGAAGCTGGGAGGGGGCACAGCCAGGACAGCTGACCCAAACTGGCCAAAAGGGACATTCCATACCATGTGACGTCGTGCTCAGCACATAAACCGGGGAAAGCTGGCCGGGGGGGCTGCTGCTCGGGGACTGGCTGGGCCTCAGTCGGCGGGGGGTGAGCAATTGCACTGTGCATCACTTGCTTTGCATATTCTTATTATTATTATTACTATTATTAGTAGTAGTATTTTATTTTATTTCAATTATTAAACTGTTCTTATCTCAACCCACAAGTTTTCTCACTTTTATTCTTCCAATTCTCTCCCCCATCCCACTGCAGGGTGGGTGGGGAGTGAGCAAGCAGCTGTGTGGTGCTCAGTTGCTGACTGAGGTTAAACCACAACAGGTACATAATTTGTAAACTACAAATTTTAACTGAATGCTTTCTAGAAAGGTTCAAAATTGCAGCCTAAATAAGCTGCATTGTTTGCTTTCTGCTTCTTCCTATAGATTTTAAACAACAAAGAATAATCTGGAGGTAAATCGAAGAGAAATCTGTGTGTCAATACTGATGAAGAAGCTCTAAGAAGAAATTCCATCCTCGCAACAGTGAACTGGAAATGTATTGATCAGTCCGGTCAGTAAGTAGATTCCTAGCCATTCACTGCTTAGTATTTCAGCACTCTGCAAAAACACCTAGTCTAATTGCTAACAGCAAACAATACCAACTTGCAGAATGAAAATGACCACATAGGTCTACTTAAGAAACAAAAAAATTCTAAAACTTAGCAAGCTTGATTGTTTGATATATTCATATGCGTTAATTTACAATTCAAGGACAGTTTTTCATTTAAATGCATACAGAACTACTATCATGCAGTCAAGATGACCTTGCAAATTTGCGCAAAAATTTTATAAGATTAACTGTGATATGTGATCTGCATGTGTATTTCACCATCTGTTAATATACGACCAGTGAATTAAAAAAAACTTTCTATTTAACAGCAGCCAATGGAGAAACACATGCAGCCTTTATGGCTACAAAGTACCAGAGACAGAGGAGAACATTTCCTCATTTTCATTTATGTGCCTTCTCTACCATTTCAAGAGTTCATCACTCAAATGTTAAAAAGCAGGAACAGAGAGTGGCCGGGGATCATAATCATAGACTTCACATGTAAACATGAAGTGGTTTCCATGCAGGGGTCTTGTCTCTAGATGGACACCAAAATCTAACCAAAGCTCTCATCAACTCATAAGGCTTGTAGTGATGTGCAGAAGGCTCACATTATCTCCTCACTAGGTGTCCTGGTTTCGGCAGGGATAGAGTTAATTTCCTTCCTAGTAGCTGGTACAGTGCTGTGTTCTGGATTTAGCATGAGAATAATGTTGATAACACACCGATGTTTTAGTTGTTGCTGAGTAGTGTTTACACTAGTCAAGGACTTTTCAGCTTCCCATGCTCGACCGACTGAGGAGGCTGGAGGTAAACAAGAAGCTGGGAGGACGCACAGCCAGGACAGCTGACCCAAACTGGCCAAAGGGCTATTCCATACCATGTGACATCATGCTCAGTATATGAACTGTGGGGAGCTGGGGAGGGAAAGTTGGGGGAAGTTGGCTGGGGGACACTGATCACAGCTCGAGGACTGGCTGGGCGTCAGTCAGCAGATAGTGAGTGGTTGCATCACCTATTTTTCCTCAGTTTTGTTCCTCTCTTTCTCTCTTGTTGTTTTCCTTTTCATTACAATTTATTATTATTATTTTATTTTATTTCAATTATTAAACTGTTCTTATCTCAAACCACAAGTTTTCTTGCTTTGCTCTTCTGATTCTTTCCCCCATCCCACTGGGTGGGGGGGAGGGTGAGCAAGAGGTTGTGTGGTGCTTGGCTGCCAACTGGGGTTAAACCACAACACTAGGACAGGCTTAAAGAAAGCAACAAAGTAAAAAAAACCCTCTTATATGAGCCAACATGTACCCAGACACAGCTCCTACTGAACTGGTGAATAGCTTAATCACACTGTGATATCCCAATGTATAGTTACCTGGTTATTTCTTTTTTACTGTGACAGAACAATTATGAAAGACGTCTGTAAAAAGGACTTGAAACCTAATAGTGTCTAAAATACAACATTTCTGATCCAGTTTACCTACGTAAGAAGAAGAAAAGCTGAGAATTCAAGAAAGCAAAACCCTGTCCAAGAGCAATTTTAAGCCCTTTTCAATTGCTTGAAAAGGATGCCATTTTTCTGGATGACCTCTGAAAGTGATTTTTGTGGAAGCACTCATCTGCTACCAGCCACTAACATGTCAAAGTATGTCGATGACAAGCCCAGTAGTGTGATGCCATAGTGAATAAACTACCTTCGCTTCCACCTTACTCATCTTTTAGACAAATTCTTGCTATCTCCTCTATGCAGCCCTGTGCATATCTGTATCTTCCTGTGCAGCCCTACATATCTTCTACAATCTCATATCTATGGTTACTATTTCACAGTCACTGTGCTGCTTACCACAAATAAAGACGTGAACCGATCAGCCACTTTACTATTCACTCTTCTGTATTTGCTTTAACTTGCAAGTATCCACACTCTTGAGAAGGTGCTTAACATGACATTGCTAGAACATTATTAGAAACGCTGCTCTACATACCTTCCCCTGTTGCATTGAACAGTCCACACATCCCACCTGAATGTTTCCATGTTTTGCTCCAGGGATTATCTGTAATCTTTCAAAGTCAGTCCCCAATACCACAATATCACATCCTGATGCATATGCCTAAAAAGAAAAAAGAAACAATAATTAAGTAAAGCTTTAGCTATTTACAGCATATCAGTGAAGTATGAAACAGCATAATACACATATCCTATCCATGTAGAACATTACAGAGAGAAGTACAGAGGTATTTGCAGAGATCAGACAGATGTCTACATTTTAAATCAAGCAACAGAAGTGGCAAGTTACTCTTCCTCCATGCTTAGAAGTGCATCACAACACTTGCATAACAAGCAAACAGTGGTTCAAGATAGAAGTGGCAAAAAGATGGAGTTATGAAAACATCTAAGAGAAAAGAAAAAGCACAAAGAACAAAGTTCATGCAAAGTAGGAAAAAGTAAGATATTTCCTAGACTGGAGACAGAGGCATTTAAAAATAAATTTTTGAAAAGGGGAAATAGACCTGAGGAGCTAAAATGGTACAAAGCATTTAGTAAGGAATCTAGTAAAGGAAAAATTCAGAAGGGTAACAGAATGAAGCTTAGTTATAGAAAAGCAAAGCTGTACTTTCAGACTTGTTGAGTCTCCTGTTACTTACATTCGCTGGATTAATTTTATTAATTTTCTCTTAAATTTATATTGTCACTAAGTAATTGGATACATCTAACACACTCACAGAGCCAGCTGATTGAGTACTGCAATGTCTGAGTCAAAATTTCTTCCTACCTTTATGCAAGTTTTGTTAGAAACTGAGCACAGATTAAAATGGAGAAAGATTAAACACTGGAGAAACTTGTGGAAACAACAGTGAGCAGAATAATCCAATAAGCATAAGAATGTAGCATTCAAGGATGAAAGTCCTAGAACAAGGAATGCACAACCATTAAAAAGTTAGAGGCAGGAAGCCAGCAACAAAATTAAGAGCGCAAAAAATAGTATTCTGTTAGAGAGCAAGAGAACAATAAAAGGGCCAAAAATGCCATTTTAGTTGGCCAAAAGATTCAAGAGCAGAACAGTCTCACAAAAAGTACAGATGGAAGATTTCCATATACTGACACAAATGATCGTGCCTTACAACCAACACTACTAATTTCTAGTATATTAACTAAAAACATTTTTTACCTGAAAAAAGGCAGAAAACTTGTATGCTAGATTTACAAATTTGAAATCTGATTATTATGTTTTCAGGAGTTTCACGTGAAAGAGTACTTTTAGCCAAGCCTGACCAAGACTATCATACTGTTACATACATTAAAATAAATAAATAAATTTTAAAATATGGAGATTTTGGTCCAAAGACAGTTTTCCCCACAAAGGGTTCAGTGATATTTCACAAAACAATCTTACCCAGAAGACTATGATCACCGTTCTCAGCCAATATTCAGTTATTACTTTCCAATCAGCAGACCACCAGCCACCCTTAAAATAACCTGATAACTGAAAATGCTGTCTAGAATGCTGCTGCAGACTAAATATAACCACATATTTATTTATGATCATTTACTATTGGTCAGGTTTTTGAGCCCCTTCCTGCCTGTCCCCTCTTCAGTTCCACAAGAGGTTCAAGCAGTATAATTCCTCCTGTCAAAAGAGCAGCATTTATTACAAATTGACATACTAAACCATAGGTTCCAAAGCAGTCTAATTTAAAACTCCTTCCAAAAGAGGAGATTGAGTACTATTTTTTGTTCAAATGTTGAAGTGATTATTTTGATATCACAATGACATGAACTTTGGACCTGTTCCTCACAGAACACTTTTTTCTTTGGTTAAAAACCATCTCACCTGGTGACTCACTGATTAAGTCATTAGTCCACCAGGCAAAGGTTATTCAGAAGTACCATATATATAATTTTTCCCAAAGCCGTTTTGTTGAATTTAGCGTTCCGTATGGAGGCAATTTTAAGGAAAAAAAAAGGTGCTTCACTTTAAAGAGATAACATGGCTTTATTAAAAATCTCTTTAAAAGACTGAAGTGCCAAAGACTATATTGAGCCCACCTGCTCTTCTGTATGCCCCTCTAGGCCTCATCAGCACTTTATAGACTTACTAGATTTCTCCCATCTGGTTGTCTCCATTTCTAGCTTCACACACAAGCCTGAGATCACGTAGCGTCACAACACTACAATATTTCCACGATGGAAAGCAAGAACTAGCATATATAGTAACACATACCTTTAGCAGCAATGCTGAAGTTCATAAATTAACCATTTTAACGGGATCAAGAACTCAACCAGTTTTAACATATTAAAAAAAAAATTAATACACTTGGCATTTTGCACTGGAAGAACTCTAAAGTAACTATCAAACACTACACACTGGAGTCTTTAGGAACTGGTATATTCATCAATGTATCAGGAACAAGGATTTAAAATAGCATCAGAACTCAGGCTATCTCCTGCTAACCCAGGCTGTGCCGGACAGCAGTAGCTCAAAAAAGTACACAAATATCCTAGACTTGCCACTTCCTGAAAATGTCCCCTTTATGAATATAAATTCTTGTCCAAGAGCTATAGCTCCTCCTCCCTTTTGCTACGTTTAAAGATGGCTATTATTTTATGTTTAATACTCATTTCTTGCCCAACTTCATATGCTGTGTGTTTAAAAAAGAAAAAGTTTGTCAAATTGGCGATGAACTTTCTGAAGAAAAGTTAGGGATTATCTTCTCATCCCAGCGGTTCTCAGTTCTAAGAATTAATTATAAATGCACTCGTCAGAATCCAGACCAGGGTGGGGCGAGAGGAGTGCTGTGGTGGGTTGACCCTCACTGGACACCAGGTGCCCACCAAGCTGCCCTATCACTCCTCTCCTCAGCTGGGCAGGGGAGAGAAAATATAATGAAAGGCTCATGGGTCAAAATAAGGACAGGGAGTGACCACTCACCAATTACCATCACAGGCAAAACAGACTCAACTTGGGGAAAATTAATGTAATTTATTAGCTATCAAATCAGAGTAAGATAATAAGAAATAAAAAATAAGTCTTAAAACACCTTCCCCCTACCCCTCCTTTCTTCCTGGGCTCAACTTCACTCCTGATTTCTCTACCTCCTCTCCCCCAGCAGCACAGGGGGACGGGTAATGGGGCTTGCGGTCAGTTCATCACACGTTGTCTCTGCCGCTCCTTCCTCCTCAGGGGGAGGACTCCTCACACTCTTCCCCTGCTCCAGCGTGGGGTCCCTCCCACAGGAGACAGTCCTCCATTAACTTCTCCAATGTGAGTCCTTCCCATGGACTACAGTTCTTTATTAACTGCTCCAGCGTGGGTCCTCCACGGGTCCACAGGTCCTGCCAGGAGCCTGCTCCAGCGTGGGCTTCCCATGGTGTCACAGCTTCCTTTGGGCGCATCCACCTGCTCTGGCATGGGGTCCTCCTCCACGGGCTGCAGGTGGATATCTGCTCCACTGTGGACCTCCATGGGCTGCAGGGGGACAGCCTGCCTCACCATGGTCTTCACCACAGGCTGCAGGGTAATCTCTGCTCTGGCGCCTGGAGCACCCCCTCCCCCTCCTTCTTCACTGACCTTGGTGTCTCCAGGGTTGTTTCTCTCACATACTCTCACTCCTCTCTCCTGCTGCAAATGCTGTTGCACACGTTTGGTTTTTATCCCTTCTTAAATATGTTATCCCAGAGGCAGTTGCTGACTGCCTTGGCATTAGCCAATGGCAGGTCTGTCTTGGAGCCGGCTGGCACTGGCTCTCTTCAACATGGGGGAAGCTGCCAGCAGCTTCTCACAGAAGCCACCTCGGTAGTCTCCCCGCTACCAAAACCTTGCCATGCAAACCCAAAACAAGTGCCCTTTTAAAATCTTGTTCTTGGAAGAAAAATACAGTCATTCCATCCTTACGTTCTCGTAACTCTCCATATTACCTGAAAAAAAATTGACATTCGGAAAAAAAAGAATCACTTCTAACATCAGTCTATTCAGATGGATTAGATCATACTTGTCACATTAACTTCCCAATCCCCAATAAGCTGCAGAATCAGTGACTAGCTCATAAGCCTGTAGAGCTGATCTGTCCCCAAAGAGGTAGGAAAGGAAAAAAAAAGCATTTTCAAAGAGCTTCCAAATATAACTACAGGCAAGCAGAAGGATGATGACTTGGAGGTTATTTTTGACATTCAGTCAATGTTTGCCTGCAGAAGAACCACAATTTCAAAGACAAAAGGCAAAGGATGCAGAGGGAAAGGAAGCTCTATATTTCATAGAAAAAAAAGTGTCTGAATAGAAGGTAATTAAGCTGTCTGGCAAATGAAACTGCAACAGGCTCCCTTTTCTATTGTTGCCTACCATCCCAATCCCATTACACCTCACACTGACCAGACACTCTGGGAGGGAAGCTGGAGTGTTCCCCTCCTCCTAAGGTGTCCTTCCTTTCGTTCTTTGCTGTCCCCACTGCAACTCGCCCATTAGACTGTCCCTGTGCAGAGAAGTCACATCCTCATACTCACTCACAGACTCCAGTTCTGTATGAGGCTTAGAAGCAGTAGTATCCTATAAAGACATTTCTCTAAAACAAGAGCACAAAACTAACTGCTGGATTAATGTTATACTTACATTTTTCTCACCTCAGAAAACTGTATGAGGTATTTTAGCATGGTATAATGGAAGTCAGTACTCAGGAGTAAGGTATACTTTCTATACCCTAATAATCTCAGATACAACAAAAATGAATTCTGCTGACCAGTCAACTTTATCTACTTCTTACTGCAAGACTTATCCACAATAGTTCACCCATCACCTCATCTTTATTTTGACAGAAGCTACTGAGATTGTGTTTTTATAAGCTATGGAAACTAAGAAAAAAAGTAATTCAAGTGTTCTATTACACATAGGGCAAGAAGCAATTTCAGAGTATAAGCACTTCTTGTATCTACACTCTTGTCTACATTACCTGGCCCTTGGCAGGGGAGGGGAACATGTACTGGGGAGGGGGGCACACAAAATGCTGCCATACAGTTCAACTAGGAAAGAATTCCTAAATATGTATTAGCTTAAAAAAAAAAAACAAAACCCAAGATGCCTTTTTAAAGCAAGCAGAGCCTCTAAGTCCGATTTTGGCAGGCCATAAAAGTCTTTCACCTTAAGAATGTCCTAGAATGTTTACAAGAAAGTTGTCTTTGCACAATGGGACAAGCAGATAATGTTGACATTATCATGTTCTTGGAATGTTTATTAAACAATGCTTTGTTCTTCTGTTACACAAACAAACAAGATAGAACTAGTTCAAGCTGCATGAACATGAATTTCACTAGCTGTTGACATAGCAAAACAAGTCTGAAATTAGGAAGTGAAAGATGTTTCAGGCCTGTGAAAATAAACGTGATTTTGCAGGCAGTGCTGGGTTTTCACACAATTTCTACCCATTCTTTTAATCTGATGTCAGCTCTTATTTCTAAAATCGTATTTCTTTGAAGAAGATTAACAGAGATTTTGGCAATAACAGTGCTTTAAAAGCATGTTAGTTTTAACAGAAAATAGTACAGACAATTATATGAACTATTCCAATTTATTTCTAAAGTAAAAGCCCGATATACACAACTCTTAAAAACAGAGAATGGTACTGGCAAATCAGACTCTACTCTCAACAGAAGAAAAGCAAATGAGCAGGCATCTTGACCTCTTACATAGCACAGCACCTCTAAAGCAATTATTTCCCTTATACTTGACCCTCTTCGTATATTTCTTCTATGTACTGACATAGCTACAGCTACATAAGGACTGGCACATTATCTTGCACAACTTGCACAAACTTTATTTAACCTACATCTCTTACATGAAGGGCACAAGGACACCTACCCTAAATTGCCAGCTATTATCCACAAGTGAATGCAGTAGTATGTGTGCACACATGCACATTTATAAAGTAATATATATATAAACACATGCAAATATATATATCTGGGATGAACATACAGACTAGAAAGGTAATGCAGAACTCTGTGCTGGGCCTAAGGTCACACAGAACCACCTAACCGAAGCAGACCAACGGACTGCATTTAACAGTTCACAGTAACTTATTTGGAAATGATCTCTCCCCGCTACAGCTATACTGGAAGCTTACCGGTTCAACAACCCGCACTATCTTTCGCTTCTTTCGTTTTGCAGCTGATTCAGTTACTGCATGGGAGGTAATTCTAAAGCCACATCAAGGCCATTTTTTATCACTGATGGGTCTCAAGGTTTATTGAGACAACCAAGTCTCACTGAAACTGCACTTCTCATTGGAATTTAAAGAGGTTTTATACTTTTTTTTTTTAGATTAATTCAGTTAAAAAACCAATTCATTTCTTAAGTTCAGAATAAATTAACTTTTCTGATCAGATTGGGGGGGGGGGGGGGGGGGGGGGGTGGGGCATTATCAGAAAGGTTTCCTTCACTTTTCTAAACCACAGTCAAGAAGCAGGTGTAAACAGTGTAACTTCTTGAGTGACTCTTGTGACCGGACAGTTAATTTTCTTGACTACAGATATACACACAGTTCTAAATACAAAGAAAATGTTAAGTATTTTCTAGACAGACAAGTAACAATTTTATTGAGCCACAGAAACTACTTTTATTTATCAAAAAAATTTTACAAAGCTGGAAACCTTTGTATCACAACCCAGTATCTTTGGAAAATTCAGTGTGGTCTGACCAAACTATCCAAAAACACATTTTCCAAGTGCTTTTCAACTTAACAATTAAAGTTCACAGTTTTGTCAATCATACAAAGCAAGTCTCAAGTCCAGGATGAGTTTAACCACATACAGAGAGGAAATCTGTCCAGAAAAGATTCTGCTTGCATTGAAATAAACCATGCAATTTATCTTTCTTTCCCAAATTTTTACCACTACAAACAGCCTGCTCTTTTGTGACTTCCGTTACCAGTCTTGGGACTTGTGCTTGTAAAGTTGCTATTGCTCATAGTGATTCCCCCACACACACCTCCTGAAACTTGGAAAAAAAAATTTGAAAAAAAATTACAGAAGCAGAACTGAATAAGCAAAAATGCACAAAGCCAACCAACTACAAAAGAGGTATCAGTGCTGGTTACCCAACAACTTAAATACAACTTCAGTAGTAACTAGTACAGCAGTATCCTATGTGATGAGGTCCATGAACTTATTAAACAAATGTTTTTACTCATATATTTCAGATCTGAAAACAACAAAAGAAAGCAAAAGATGTTGTCCACTGTGGACAAGCACACAGAAAATAAAACAATTAGATTTCAGGAGAAACACACAGAGAGTAACAGTTAAATTCTGACTTCTGAGGGCTGAGTTCTCATTCATTCAGTGTGCCATACATTATTACCACCTGTTCTCAGCAGATAAACAACAGGCATGCTTCTTATGATATCTTGATGCTCATGACGCTTTTTTCTATATATAAATGACATGCCAAAACCTCTTTATCAGCGTTCTAAGAAAGCTCGAGCTCCACACGTCACATCCTAAAAAAAAAAGGCCAGAACAAGAAACCTCTGCAACCTGCACACTATTAGGACAAGTATCTCAAATACCATTTTAAAACAGAACTGCACATATTCAGAAAGGTGCATGCAATTCAATGGGTACAGGCACTTTTTACAAGTTTCACTTCCAATTTTTCAGAGTTTAGGAGAAGAATCTGTTATTTTTGGCTTAAAACTGTAGTATTTTAGAACTTTTCACCTTAAATATTTAGTGTGGCATATCAGACAATATTCTGGGCCATACTGTACCAAAAAAAAAAAATCAAGGTATTACAGACCTTGTCAGACAAAGGTAACTCACCCCACCTGTACCGTACATAACCCTGAAATATCAGCTGCTACGAGTTCTCAGCCACAAAAACTGAAAGCATAGAAGTTTGCTGAGACATGGTTTTTTTTCCCATTTCTAAGATATCATTCAACAGTATTTATACTTATTAATGTTTATATCATGACTTCAGATATGGGAAAGCAACTGTCCATTTTTCTTGTTGGATTTTCTAAACATCAAGTCTACCATTTCTTTCCAAAAAGGTAGAAATTAGCTTCAAAACCTTTCACTTCTTAATCCTTCTGAGCAATTTCATGAACTTAACATAGCATTATAAAATGAGTAACAGCAACAACAAAAAAAAAAAAGCCCTGAAGCAGTTGAGGATACTTCTGTTAGCAGTTTTAAATCTGAGGAAAAGAAATCCATTAATAACCTTCTGGGGAAAAGGACAAAACAAAGCAAGATGAATGTGTCTATAGGAAACATTGTTACTATATTTATGTCAAAATAGCTCTTGTAAAAAAAGAGACCATAGAAACAGTTACTGATAACTGCACCTCCCAATCATTCCTTTCTCCCCAAAGAGAGATTCTTACTCTTCTTATGCATTGGGGAGCTCTAACGCTTTCGGTAAGTTAGGCCATAACAGGCAGAGACCACTTCAGTAACGCTGATAACTCGAACTATTTCCCTCAAAAAAGAATGATATCGAAATGGGAAACTTACGAGAACATATTTTGAAAGCTTACCAGCATTTCCCTGTAAAGCAAACCTTGTCTCTTACCAAATGGTTTCTCACCACTGGTGGGTCTTTAACATTTCTGGATATCAGAAAGTTTGGCATTTGATCTAAATCACTAAAATCAGAAAGTTGGAATTTGAAGTCTCAATTGCTGCAGTTCAGGAAGTCCTCCAACATGAACTTACTTACAGGATTCATTGCTTTGGAAGCAAGCACATCACCAGACAAGGCTGTAGATAAACGAAGCCAGCCCAAGTCTGGGGAAGCAGCTCTACGGTGCTTCGCTCTGACTGCTGACTGCACCCCACCTTTCCAGCACTGGCACTGCGCCGCTGCCACAGAGCGAAGCTGCAAGTAGCCAGCTGAATTTAACTGCGTACACCAGACGGGACAGAAGAGAAAAAGTTTCTTAGTTCTTGCATTTCTATCTGTCATTCCCCTATCACACGCAAAAACGCACTACGCTGTAATTAGGGGCGGCCAAGAAAAGGTAAGGTTAAAAATATCAAACATGGCGCGCCAAGAAACTTTGCTGTGTCTTATTTGACTCCTCTTCAGCCCAAAACAGAAGGCAGGAAGGGTACATTTTAGAGGGAGGGTGGGAAGAAAAACACAACAACAGAAGCCTGTTTACAAAACAAGAGTGAAAGGGAGGAAAACAAACACCAATAAAAGGCTTTAGCCTTTACTAAATACTGCAAGTGTTTTTTCTCCGCTCTAAGTATAAACATCGACAGGGAGTTCAAAAATGGTTTTAAAATCTTAACACTAAGGCACAGCGTTTCAAGATCTTCAACTACGACCAGTTCGCATTTTAATTACGTATCTGACTGAACGCGAGTCCTGAAATTCCCCTCCGCAGAAAGTCGCACGTACCGGCTGCCGTTTATGTAATCCTTCATCGAAGCCACCATCTTCCTGCGTTAGCAAACCCCCCCAGGAGCGGCATGCCCGTGCCTGCGCCCGCCGGGCACCGCACTCGCCCCG